>NC_048237.1:24069672-24181467 GCF_002007445.2 Ailuropoda melanoleuca
CTTTTTTTTTCATATTGATTTTGCTATTTCAGGTCCTTTGCATTGCCATATGAATTTTAGAATGAGCTTATCAAATTCTACAAAACAGCCCCCTGGGATTTTGATCAAGATTGCATTGAATCTATCAATTTGGGGAGAACTGATGTCATAACAACAACATACAGTATATCACTCCGTTATTTCAGTTCTCTTTAATTTCTCTCAATAATGTTTTGTAGTTTTCAGAATACAGGTCTTGCTCACCTTTCTGAGATTTACTGCTAAATATTTCACATTTTTAGAGCTACTGAAAAATAAATACAAAAAATTCTTTTTTTTGTTTAAAGATTTTATTTTTATTTATTCGACAGAGAGAGAGACAGCCAGCGAGAGAGGGAACACAAGCAGGGGGAGTGGGAGAGGAAGAAGCAGGCTCATAGCAGAAGAGCCTGATGTGGGGCTCGATCCCATAACGCCGGGATCACGCCCTGAGCCGAAGGCAGACGCTTAACCGCTGTGCCACCCAGGCGCCCCTAAAGATTTTTCTCTCACTATAAAATATTTTCTCACATTAGATTTCAAATTATATACATTTTCAAATAACATTTGTATCAGAAATAGTAGTCAATAAGGGGCGCCTGGGTGGCACAGCGGTTAAGCGTCTGCCTTCGGCTCAGGGCGTGATCCCGGCGTTATGGGATCGAGCCCCACGTCAGGCTCCTCTGCTATGAGCCTGCTTCTTCCTCTCCCACTTCCCCTGCTTGTGTTCCCTCTCTCGCTGGCTGTCTCTATCTCTGTCGAATAAATAAATAAAAAATCTTTAAAAAAAAAAAAGAAAAAAAAAAAGAAATAGTAGTCAATAGACTAAAAAGATTTACAAAATGTATCTAATCATGTATATTAGGAAATAAACCCATAAAAATTGAGTGGCTTGCTTAACAGCAGCAGGCTCAGTAATGGAAGCCACTAATTGCTCTTACAGTGTTATTCCCACAGAATGTTAAGCTTTCCTGAATTGAACAAATGATTGCTCAAAAGAATGGACATTTGGATTAGTTCTAGCACAAACTGTATAGATTTGCAGCAAGTCATTAAAATTACTGAAAGCAACTGTATACCCAATGAAATGCTGGTATGAGGCACATAGGATATATTTTGTGATTAATAGTTACCATGTAAATATTCTAAACAGTAGAGTATAAAAGCATATATAAATAGAAGTAATCAGGAGTATTTCAAGTAGAATAGACAATTAACTTAGAGGAACATTTAAAAATATTTAAGGATTAATCTCAAAAAAAAAAGTTACGAAGTCTAGACTCTGACCTCTGTGAGCTACAGAACCATCAAGAGGATACAACATCTATACTTTATAAACTGTCCAGGACATTGGAAACAATGGGCCATTTTCTAGATCATTTATTAGGTTAGGATAACTCTCATACCAAAACCAAGCAATGAAGTGATATAAAGAAAATGGAAACAGACTAATTTTACTTACAAATATGTAGGAATTTGTTCTTAAATATAAAAATGTGTATTTATAGGGGCGCCTGGGTGGTTCAGTAGTTAAGCGTCTGCCTTTGGCTCAGGGCATGATCCTGTAGTCCTGGGATCAAGCCCCACATCAGGCTCCTCCACTAGGAGCCTGCTTCTTCCTCTCCCATTCCCCCTGCCTGTGTTCCCTCTCTTGCTGGTTATCTCTCTCTCTGTCAAATAAATAAATAAAATCTTTTTTAAAAAATGTGTATTTATAGAATAACCCATTATCAGCTAAAAATTTGTCCAGAAATACAAGGATGGTTCAACATTAGAAAAATATTAATTTAATCTAGACTATTAATTAGTTGAAGGAATAAAATGGAAGGCGGTAATCATGTTTAAAAAGTACCTGATAAAATTAAACTCCCAAAATTCATAAAAGCTTTTAGCAAAGCTGTTATAGAAGAAAATAAATTTCATTTATTAATAGAGTGTATATCCTGGAAACATGAAACACCAACAATCCTTATTGGGGAAATACTAGAAACAGCACCACGTCAGATAACAGTGAAATCATTTCCTATAATCAGATAAGAGGGAGAAGCTGATACCAAGTGTAGTGTACTCATTACACGAAGCAAGTAGATCTGAGGGGCACACAGGATAGAGTATAGTGTGTGCTATGATGTACCTTCCAGATGCCACCTTCTAGGAGCAAGGCATTCAGTCCCCAGTGGCCAGGAGTATAGTCAGGTAAAAGTCCACATCTGACTCCTTTCCCAACAGTTGCCTTTAGCCAGGGTGGCTGCTGCACCCAAGGTTATCCCCCTATTTGAGGGCATCTTGTTTCCAATGACAAATAGATATGGGAATTGCAAAAACCTAGTTCTTTTGTATCAATTGGGTACAATTCATTAAGGGCCAGATCAGATTTCATAATTTCTGTGGAATTGTCTAAGGCATTTGTTGCAACTGCACATTGGTTCAAATTCTTCCTCTAATCATGCTTCCATGACCCTATTATAGGATTTGTTCCTGAGACTATTGCCCAATAATCTATCTGCAAATATTCTGTGTCAGAATCTTTTTCCTATAAAAAAGAAAACTGACCTACAGCAGAGTATAAATTGGTCAAATCTATTTTTAGAGGGCAATTTAATAGTATTAAAATGTAAATACATTCAACCATGACCTGGCAATATCACTTATATGAGTGTAAAACATACATACACTTCTTACATGTATACAAAGATATGAAAACAAATGTACTTATTAAACATTAAATTTCACACTTAAAACAGAAATCCTTAATGACTAACAATAAAGGAAGATGTAAATAATGGTATGCTGTATTATAGAATGCTGGTATAGTAACCATTAGAAACTGAAGTTCACCTATATTTACTGACATATATTTATAACACATCTTCATTGAAAAGAAAACTTCAGAGTGATACACGTAAAATAACACATTAATTTCTGAAAGGTACAATTAGAGAGACTCCTTGGTAATTATTCTGAACCTTTTTTTTTCAATTGATTTTTCAATCAAATCTTGGTAATATATATCCTATTTCTCAGAAAACTTTTTATGTAGGGAAATAAGGAATAAACTTAAGGAAAAATCTTTAAATAATAAAACAGAAGAACTCATGCTTTTAAAATGTTTCATTATTAGAACTTTCGAAAGTTTAATTCAAACTAGTATCGTAGTCCCACAGTTGGAGGGCTGGTCAAGTATGGATAAGAAATGATTGTGCTATCAGTTCACTGGCCAAGAAAAATTAATTACATGGCTATGGATCAGGTTACCTGATAGCTTTATTTTTTACATATTTAAGTTAAACATATCATATTTTTAATATCAGTTAGTTGATCATTTCAAACATAATTTAAAACTACATTTTGAAAAACTCATTTTCAGAGAAATATTGATGGGCTTTAAGTTACATCAGTAATGTGGTGAATGCAGTAATAATGACCTACTCTTGTATTTGACATTTCATGGTTATGGCTTATTAGAGTGGATTAATGAATAAGTATTATTTTAAAATTGTCCAAAACCAACCTCCCAGAGTGGCAGCTTATTAAATGTGTTTTTTTTTCTGTTGGTTATTAAATACATCTGAAACGTCATTATAGTTACAATTTCTTCAGCCTTAATTGACATTTGACAAGTCTTGCATTTTTCAAGTTATTTACAAATTGTTACATTATGTTGTATGTAAACATTATTTACAGCTTCACAGAAATGTTTAAATTCTCTTTATCTCCAAGAAAAATAAATCATACTGTGTGTTTCTTAAAAACTCGAATTGCTGCTTCACTGTTTTCAAAAATAAATGTCATAATAAGGTTAGAATTATTTGGTTGATAAATGAATACAGTTTCTATTCATGTCTTGATAAGCAATGTATCAATAATATAATAAACTTATTTTAAATTTTTATTCCTACACAGTACTGGGGCTTGATCAATGCAAATGTAGATAAGACCTAATTAAAAATTTTCAACAATAACAAAATTAAATAAATAATAAAAGATTACCACAAAACTGGAATAAAGAAATCCTAAATAACCACTATAGCTCAATGATTAAATCTAATAGTGGATACACATAAATTGCTGCAGGGAAATTTGTGGGGGTTAAAATAGAAAAGGTGTGGAGTAGCAGAAAATACTTTTTCCCAAAGAAGGATTAATTCCCCTACAGCCTCTGCTTTATTAAAGCATGTAGTTCATTTAATTCTTAAGATTTTTTAAAATCAAACACAGCCAAATGTATATTCTGCTTTATCATAATTTTTTATAAAATAACAAACACAAAAAGATTGTTTAACAATACTCAAGAAATAATAATTTCATTTAAAGTAATTAATATTTGCAGTTCAAACAGCAATTACACTGTAGCAAGTTCAACACAAATAACTGTTGATTTCTCCCCCTAACGATTCAAATGAAATCAGCATGATGGTGGCCTTCAGCTCCTCAAAATGATGTGAACATAGTATGTCAAATTTCTGATCTGAATATGAGAATGTCATTCAAAATAAACAAATTCCTAGATAAATAAGTTATAGAGTTATATTGGAAGATTAAAAAATATTGATAGAGTTGAATTTATCTATGAAACCATGGTTATCTAGGCTTGGAAGGCTGTAAATAATGCCATCTTAACATAGTCCCTTTACCTCTAGATAAAGAATCTGAGGTCTTTGTAAGTAAGGAAAAGAAGGAAGGTTTAAGGGAAAGACTGGTTTTAGAATTACTTACAGCTGGATTTGATTCCAAGCTAAGATGTGTGTCATTGAATAAATGAGTAACTTTTCTTTAGAATTTTATTTATTTCTTTGACACAGAGAGAGAGAGAAGGAGAACACAAGCAAGGGGTGAGGCAGGCAGAGAGAGAGGGAGAAGCAGGCTCCCTGCTCAGGAGGAAGCCCTATGTGGAATGCCATCCCAGGACCCTGGGATCACTGCCCAAGCTGAAGGCAGACACCTAACTGACTGAGCCACCCAGGTGCCCCAAATAAGTAACTTTTTTGAGCCATACCTCAGGTATGTTTTGCTGATTGAGTTGTATAAGACTAGGTAAAACATCACCTGAGTGCCATGCTCCTGGAAAATAGTAGTGGGTTAAGAAAGATTATCTACACTTGTTTATGCTCCCTCTCTTCTCATTTACTCATCTATCCTGTAGAATAATATCATCCCTGTCACTCTCTTGAAATTACTCTCATCATGGAAATAACAGTGCCCTTCTTATTAGTACTAATGGATCCTTTCATATCATTATCTTTTGTTTTTGTTTATTATTTTAAGGAAGTTTCATTTTCTTTTCTCTATTATAGATATTTCTTATTTTTCCCCATTCCATCTGCCTTTATTATTTTTCCTAGATTCAAAGAACCATCAAGTAATTTTCAAGGGTAAAATTTTAGTGTCCCAATGAGTCTGTACCTACTTAAGGAAAAAATAAGCCAAAAAGCATTCTAAAAGCACAAAGGTACAAAGGTGAAAAAATATATTATGTAAACACTCCTTTAATTGCAAATGTCTAATGTATTATAGTGAAGACAAAAACTAAGAAAAGATAGGGAATGTTTTGGCAGAAGATGTTTTATGTTAGACAATTATGATCAATTATATTATTTATTCAAGATTATTATTTCCTCTTTCTTCCCATGCCATCCTTCCTTGTAGAAAGAGTATATTTTTCTTTTGATCTTTAGCTTGGCCACGTGACTTCCTTTGGCCAATGGAAAATGACTTAACCTGATGTATGCATCATCCAAGGAGCAGAACTTTTTTTTAAGGTTTTATTTATTTATTCATGAGAGACAGAGAGAGAGGTGGAGGGAGAAGCAGGCTGTTCGTGGAGCAGAGAGCCCTATGTGGGACTTGATCCCAGGACCCGGGGATCACGACCTGAGCCCAAGGCACACTCTTAACAGACTAAGCCACCCAGGCACCCTCCCAACAGAAGTCTTACTTGCACATTTATGGTTTGTCTCTGTCCACTTTTTTTTTTTTTCCTGTCTCCGTCCTTTTACTCTTATCTTCAGCATGTGAACGTGCATACCTGATGATGCCTACTCTTTAGCGTGGGTTTCAGATTTAGAAGACATGGAAGTGAACTGTGCTAAGTAGGGTTGAGCCCTGACACCTTAGGACAGTCACAGCCAAACAATAGTCCTCACATAACATAAGAAATAAATGTTCCCTGTTGTAAAACCTTGAGTGTCTTAGTTCAGGATAGTGTAAGAAATTACCATACACTGGTAAACAAACATTATTTCTCATTTCTGGAGGCTGGGAATTCCAAGATTAAGATGCCAATATATGATATCTGTTGAGAGCCTTTTTCCCAGCTTGCAGACGGCCCTCTTTTCTTTGTATCCTCACCTAGTGGGGACGAGGGTAGGGAAGGAGAAGGAGACAGAGGGGTAAAGAGAAAGAGAGAGGGAGAGGAAAGAGAGCTGTCTTGTGTCTCTTCTTTATAAGGGAACTAATCTCATTCAAGAGGAATCCCCCTCATGACCTAATTACATCCCAAAGACTCCACATCCTAACATCATCATATTAGAGGTTAGGATTTCAACACATGTATTGGTAAGAGGTGGGGAAACATTCAGTCCATAACAGTGAGATATCAGAAATGTTTATTATTACTGTGAAGACAGACTAATAAAATATTAAAACAGTTAAAGGTTGTTAAATGTAAATAGTTGTGCTGCTCAAACACAATGCACATTTTGAAAAAGGAAGGTTTTTTGCATGCCTACCATGCACTGAGAAGACATTAAGAATTTAATATGCATTTTCTCAATGTTTATAAGATTTTGAGGTAGGCACTATTACTAAGCCAGTTTTCAATTTTCGTTTACAAGACATAAATCTAAAACAAAATGGCTATGATTGTTTAAACAAGAAAAACATAAACAAATATATGAACTATTAGGAATAGTAGAATAACTTAATACTCAAAATAATGCAAAAATTATAAATACAGGAAAATAACATCATTCTCTATGAATAAACTATATTGCATATAGTGAAGATTATTGTGAATATCTGTTATTGATGTAATTATTAGAATGCATAAACTAAAACAACTGAAAATATCACAAGTAAATTATAGAAATGCAATATTAGTGGAAGACTATACAGTCCTACTGTATAACAGAGAAAAATAAACAATAATATATTTAGTAAGTATGTTTAGTATAATAATAGACTCATTTTAAGAGTCCTGGAGAATTGAAAGAATCTAAAAATAGATTTAAAGAAATGAATTCTAGGGGCATCTGGGTGGCTCAGTCGTTAAGTGTCTGCCTTAGGCTCAGGTCATGATCCCTGGGTCCTGGGATCAAGCCCTGTATCAGGCTCCCTGCTCAACAGGGAACCTGCTTCTCCCTCTCCCTCTGCCTGCTGCTCCCCCTACTTGTGCTTGCTCTCTCTCTGTCGATAAATAAATAAAATCTCAATAAAAAAATAAAGAAATGAATTCTGAAATGTGGCATCATATAGACCACATTCTCTCAACATAATCTTATGATACTAGAAATGAATAATCAAATGTCAGTATTTAAATCTCAACCCCTTACCATCTGTAAAAAAGTAATGTTTTAAATAAGAAATAGTCCAATTATAGACAATTTTTAAATAACAACATACAGATTCTGACCTATATGCTTATTTGGATGCATTTTAATACAATAAAAAGTACATGTACAACTGAATACATATGAACATATATATAGTATGTATGCAATATATATGGATCTATATGTAATCTATATTGCTGTATATGTACATGCAAACACACAAACAGGCACATGTGTATGTGTATATGTATTATGTGTGAATACAATTGTAGATATAGATATGGGTGATATACATTTGCATATAGATATATAGATATAGATATAACTTGGTCCAGTTTGTTTCGTCCAGTTTAGGGATCATCTCACTTGAGTCAAATGCTTCCTTGGAGCTATTAGTTGTGGATAACAGCAAATATGGTTACTTTGAAGGCAGGCCAACTTCCTTTTGAAGATAGTAGGTAAACATAATAAATATCTCTCTCTAAATCCTACATGGTAGAAATTACAGGATATAGCCCTAAAATATCTATAAGTAAAAATCCTAGCATTTCATGTATTAAGTTGGAAAAAATAAAATACATTGAAAGCATTCAATTTATAAAGTTTGACAAATAAAACAAAACCAACAAAAGGAAAGACTTAAAAACACCAATGAACTAAAACCAGCGAACTAAAACTAAGAACTGATAAGAAGCTTAAAGATTGTTCTTTGAGAATAATAATAAGTATCACCTGGTCTGGAAATTTTAACTGAATAAAGAACAAAAAACAGGGAATAAATATAACTAGATTCTTTGCAAGTGATGTGTAGGTTAAAAATATAAGAAATATAGCTACAATAAATCATACAACAAATCTGACAATCCATCTGAAGGAGAAGATTATCATAAAATATATGAATGAACACAATTTACTCATTATGTAATTATATCCTAAATAGACCAACAACTTTGGTGAATATTTTTTAATTGGCAAGAAATTACATCCACCAAGTTTCTGGAACCAAATAATTCATAGGAGAGTTATTTGATGCTTTTATGAAAGAACTAATCCTCATTTCATATAAACTATTCTGAAGCCTAGAAGATGTAATCAACTCAATTCATTTTCTGAAGGTAGCATATCCTTTATCCTTAAACATTAGAACACAAAAAGGAAATCATAAAAGACAAATCACAGTTAAAGAGATGGAGGAAAACATAAATAGGAACTCCCAAAGTAGGCCATCTGATAATGAATTTCAACTTAGTAGGTTTTAGCTCTATAATATAGGGCAGTTAATTAAATCTAATAAATCTGATACCCCATTAGGTCCCATAAAAAGGTGTATTTTATAATATACTAAAAATGATCAATAAAATTGAGCAAACACTGCTATTATAAATTCTCAGAAAAATAGAGGAACTCTTAGAGAAAATAAAATATTTTAAAAGGCACTCATCAAAAATAGCAGAATATATATTCTTCTCAAGTGCACATGAAACACTCACTAATATAGATGACATTCTAAAAAATGCCCTTCTGGGTTTATTTACCCAAATTTTGGTATACTTTCATTGTCACACTTTTAAGGCATACATAACAGAGATAATAGGTCATATAGCTAATAATTATGTAGAATTTGTCTTCTATCTCTTTTTTTTTTTAAACATTTTATTTATTTATGCGACAGAGATAGAGGCAGCCAGTGAGAGAGGGAACACAAGCAGGGGGAGTGGGAGAGCCTGATATGGGGCTCGATCCCATAACGCAGGGATCACGCCCTGAGCCGAAGGCAGACGCTTAACCACCGTGCCACCCAGGAGCCCCTGTCTTCTATCTGTCTTACAATCAGGGATGATATTCAACATATTTAACAATTATATAGAGAAAGTAACAACCAATCAAAACAGATACTACGGTGGGGGTCCTGGATACCTTTTGGTGTGCTAGAAAGTCCCCCTGGATTGTAGCATGGTCCTCCAAGTCTCCAGGAAGGAGTCATAATGAGCAGAGAGCACAAAGGACTCTCAGGGATCGGGGACAGGAACTTTGCACCAGTCAGTAGGAAATCATTTCAGGAGTTAGGAGGTGACATAGAAGATGGTCAGCCCTGTCTTGAAACTACTGATTCTCTGGATATATGTAACGGATTTTCTCTACATTTCCTATATATGGATTACTTTATTATTTTGCAATCTTAAAATTAGTAAAAGACACAGACGGCTCATTTAAATAATTGAATCTGTAGCTTTAACAAGTTGGTATCAATCTCTTTTCACGATTGCATATTGAAAATGTATTTGCTTCAGGTCAGCATGCTATCAAACACAGGTGTCTAGAACAAATAGTTAACATAAAATGAAGAGAAATACATGTAAATAGAATTTCAGGTGTAGGCTGTGTAGGAAACTGTAGTTTGTGTTGCTCTGAGGACAATTGGAAATAATCCCTCAAGTTTAGAAAACTCAGCTGACACTTTACTTCACCTCACCTCATGTTTATGTCAAGGTAAATTCTATTTTTTGGGTGTGTTTGTTTTATGTACTTAGAAATTATTCACATTTTCCAATATAAAGTAGATAAAGAACTAAGATACATTTTATTGTTAAATAAGTTATAACACAAATACTCTGCTTGAGGATAACTAAACTGCTTATCATTAGATTTAAATGTATGATACACAAAAGATTTAAGATAATTTTTTTTACTCCACATCTTACATGGTTTCATTCTTTACATTGTGAATTAAACAACTGTATAGTATTCTCTTAAAGAGAACTCAATATAATAGTGTTGTAGCTCTCATGAAATGTAAAATGTGGAGACAATAACATTTCAAAATAGAAAAAAAGAATCCATAAAAAGTGAAAGAAACCAAAATCTAACTTAATTACTTAAACAAAAACAAATATGCCAGGAGTTTAGGGGAGGGATAAAACTATTTATGATCTCTAATTAAACCTCCATAGCGATATTCCTAGAACTCCAGTTCCACTCTGAAATAGCAAAGGATGACATGTCAGTAGGTGTAAAATTACCATTTACAACAAAATGTAAAGTTAATTTGTGTTTCAGAAAGTGTTCAAATTAGCGTGGTTGGGATGCTGCCGTGAGACTGTTATGACACTGCCCTTACAAGTTTTCCAATAATTTACTGTGTCTTAATTTACAGCATTTTACCGCTGAAGAGATGTTTTCTATAATCATTTTTTAATTTATGCTTTTGGAAACTATGAAATTACTTATGGGATGGCTGCAATGGAATTAAATTATTTAATTAAATCTTTTTAATTGCTTGGAGTTGATCCTACAGTCAAAAAGTAGTAGGGTGGATTAACATATAAATTAATAACACTATAATTGTTTATCTGTTTATGGATTCCCAAAATATGGACACTTTTGAAGATACAATGTAAGTTAAAACTTTACACACTAACATTTTCCGGAGGAAAAGCAAGAAGTCTAAGTCCAGCATTTGTGGGGTCTCATTTAGTTGACTATTTTCAGACTCCTGCTATGTTAATTAGAGATTGGTTTTATATTTGCAATATTGATCATATCAACGACATCAAATTATCATAAAATAATTGATATATTAACAAGTTTAGGACAGCAAATCTTAAATGAGACTTATATTGAAAAATGCAAAGGATAGTGTGTTCTTTGATGTATTCTATGAATTACCAGTTAATATAATTTTTCAAAAAGATCTTTTTTCTATCTGGATGATTCAAGTTTCCTCAAACATTAAAATTTAATAAATGATAATGAAAAATTCTTAGTAACTTTATTTTAAAACATTTTTCTCATCATCTAAATATAAACTAATTTCTATTTCATTTTAGTTATATTTGTTTTTTTGAAAAAAATATGTATCCTTTGAGAAGTTTCCGCAAGATGAGTGTAAAATACAAAATATTAACATCTACAACATCCCATCTCTACATAAACATTTTATTCACTATGAGATCTATAAATTATATGAGTTCATTTCTCACCACTATAAACTCAGGACTTAGAACATTTCATCATACATGTGGATGTGCCTGAAATATATCTTGAAAAATTAATGAATAAAAAGACAATACAATTCCTCATCTATGTGCATGTACTCTAAATTTGGATGCATTGAAAAAATATTTGGACTCATAAAATATTGGGACTCTTTCATAAGTTGCATTTTATCATTCTTCATAAAACAAAAATCAGAGATTGTCTTGCAAATCATATAAACTATAAAGAAAAGTAAGTATTTCTTAAATATCCACATGGGTATACACAATTTATTAGTATTTTGAGTTGGGATATTCAAATGTTGTTTCTATTATAATGTCTCTGACATTTCTCCTTATATGCAAAATAGATATTATTCAATGCTTTGTTCAGAATTAGCTATAATTTGTCTAAATGGGGAAATGAAATGTAATGGAAAGACATTAATGTCCATTTCTAATATTACTGTGAAATAGATGTCCTGAAAATGAATTCAAACCTAGACTTTTTTTTCTAAATAATAATCACACATTTTCTAAATGGCCAGGGGTCAAAAATAAGAGGATGTAGAAAAGAAAAGGGTAAGTAGGTCCTGAAATACTTATTTCTTGATCTTATTTGTCAGTTTTAAGAACCTAGAGCCCTGAGTTTTAGAGAATACTCAAGAAACAGACACAAGGTAGGGAATTAAAAATTAGACCATTATTTAAACCCAGGGACACTGGAAAGGACTACATTTTCAGTAAAGGGTGCACTTTTATCTACTGGAAAAAGATAATAAGGCAAATTTCCTAGGATTTGAGTGGAAAAACGAAAAGCATCTCCTTTAATAATCTGTAGCCAAATGTTGGTCCTTAATGTGGCTCTTACTACCTGAAGGTTCAGTACACTCAGGAAATTAACTTAACACATATTCCGGATTAATGACAGCTTTTAAGCTTTACTCCTTCCTCCTTTCCTCGCGCCCCACATCTGAGCAAGCATATAAGCAAGCTGACACCCTGCAACCTCCTCCCACCCCCCACTCCTGGGTGGGACAGGTGTGACATTCTTCCCGGAATCTCCCAATGATCTTACTGTTAATACCTCGCTAGAGGGGAAAACAACCTTAAATTGACAATGGCAAAACCTCTGGTATCTTGTAGGCATCTTGTAGGTGGGTCCTCTTTAGCATATGAAAGTTCTTTTGAAACCTCCGTTTTCCTTACTTCCCCTTGACTCAGGGAGTACATAATCAGCTACACCTCAAGACCCCAGGGCAGTGGCTCTTTCTGCCCTGTGCCCTGTCCCGTGCTTGTGCTTTAATAAACCACCATTTTGCACCAAAAAGAAAAAAAGAAAGAAAGAAAGAAAAGAAAAGAGAAAAGAAAAGGAAAGGAAAGGAAAGGAAAGGAAAGGAAAGGAAAGGAAAGGAAAGAAAAAAGAAAAGAAAAGGAAAGGAAAGGAAAGAAGAGAAGAGAAGAGAAGAGAAGAGAAGAGAAGAGAAGAAAAGAAAAGAAAAGAAAAGAAAAAAGAAAGAAAGAAAGAAAAGAAAGAAAAGAAAAGAAAAAAGAAGAAAAGAAAAGAAAAAAGAAAAGAAAAGAAAAGAAAAAAGAAAGAAAGAAAGAAAAGAAAAGAAAAAAGAAAAGAAGAAAAGAAAAAAAAGAAAAGAAAAGAAAAGAAAAGAAAAGAAAAGAAAAGAAAAGAAAAGAAATGAAATGAAAAGAAAAGAAAGCCTGGGTGTTCTCTTCTTTAAAACTGGCATGTTCAAGCCACAGGTGAGATCCCTCACCCCGTCTCACCTCCTAACCAGCATAAGAACCTCAAGCCAAAAATTTGTATTTCTCTCTCAAACCGTTTTTGAACCTGTTTAGGAGCCACCCTATTCCCCCCAGAAAGCCTCATTATGTTAGTAATAAACCTTTCATAACCCTTTGCAGTGTGTGTTTGTGTGTGTGTATGTGTGTGTGTGCATGTGTGTGTGTGTGTGTGTGTGTGTGTGTGTGTGTGTGTGTGGCATCATTAGTCTCAACAACTTTAGGTAGAGGTCAATTCTGAGGTTATAAAACATTAAAGAAAACAAACCAAATATGGGTTTTCACTGACCCAGGTTTTCTCTTGATGAACAAATGACTAATTCACAAATTGCTTTCATATTGTTATTAAGGTTACTTTACCAGTCTATTCTTTGTTACTCCATCTACCTTTGAGAAACTGAAATATTTTACATTTTCCAGACTTTAAGGGCCTTCCTATTCTATATGATAAATTAAAGATAACCAAAATTCATTCCTAAAATACCACCACACATTTTCCTAGTATGCTCATCGGTAACGAGTTTAAGGCATGTGAGCTGCACTCAGACCAGCTAGAAGCTCTCCTACAACTTCTTACCAGTTTTTATCATATGATAGGTGCTCATGGGCTCTAAAACTCTGAAGGCTATATAGGTAGCCATAAACAGCAATGACTTTACAGTACACTTGGCTTTTGAAGATGCTTTATCATTGGTTGTATAAACTTGAACACTTTTCTTATCCATTTGATCTTGAGTTTGTCTATAAAATTGGTTTTTAATGTATATCTTACAGGAATATTATACAAATTATTTTTTAAAGTTTCTGGAAACACTGATGTTAACATAACGATAATAAAATGCAAACCCAGTTTACCCCTAACTAGTTTAATTAATCTCCTGCACTTACAGCCTGAAAAGAAATATACCCACTTTTAAGCATAAATTCTACTTAGCTTTATCTCTCCTGTCCTACACGGGATGCCTAACATTCAATCAAAAATTAGAAGGGAAACAGAAAAAGCAACAAAAACAAAATAAATAGAACTAGAATCAGAGGATCCTCAAATGTAGGAACCATCAGATAGGGACTTAATAATGTCAGTGATTAACATGTTCATGAATCTACTGGAAATGTAAATAGCATGCAAGAACAAAGAAGAAATTTCAGAAGAGACGTATAAACTGTAAGAATCAAAAGGAAATGCTAAAAATATGATAGCAGAGAGATAACTTTTTGAACATACTTATCAGTAGACTTACTACAAAAATAAAAATCAATAAACTTGAGAATAGATGAGTAGATATTACCCAAAGTGAAACAAAAAAGTGGAAAATAAAGACAGAAAGAAAATCCCAAGAACTGCTGGGACAATATCACATGGTCGATATATCAGAATCCCAAAACTAGAAGAAGAAAAGAACAGAGTAGAAGAATATTTGACTGCATAATAGCTGGGAATTTGATGAAAATAATGAAATAATACAAGATTACAAATTCAGGAAACACAGGAATCTAAGCAGGATAAATGACACACACACACTCACACTCTGATACATCATATCCAAACTTAAAAAAAAAAAAGATAAAGGGAAAATTGTTAAAGCAGCCAGAGAAAAAGACATACTCCATCCAGTGAGGCAAAGATAAAAGTCAAAGCAAACTTTTCTTAAAAAACAAATAAGTCAGAAACAACGAAGCAATATCTTTAAAGTACTGAGGATACCTGTGTTAGGGTAGGTGCTGGATTGAAAATTTAACTTAGGGTTAAAGTCCCATCCTTGGTCTTCATCTATCCCTGCCAGAGAGTGGGTCAGGAGGAGTCCTGTCTCTCTCCTAGAGTAAGAGTGATGTTGCTGGTTTTTCAGGGGTTGCTAACCTTGTTTTGGGGACCTAGGAAGTTCTCCGTTGTCCTGGTCCAACCTCAGTCTTATGCAGGCCATGTGTGCCTAGGTCTCAATGTTGGGGATTTCTTAATGTTCCTGTCCTTCTTCTTGGTAGCCAAAATCTACCTTTTATCTGTGGTGGTCATTGTGTGGTCATTGGTTTATGTGTGGTGGTCATTGTGTGTTTTTTGCCCTGCCCAAGAGATCTCTAATTGTACTAGCTTAGAAACCCGGACTCAGGAATGTTTCTTGTCCCTCCTATAGAAATAGTGTGTTTTGTATTTTCTGTTCTTCCCACAGCAACAAGTCTTGCTGTGTCTTGAAATTGAGGCTGTTCACTGCTTTTCCAATAGAGACTTAAGGCTTTTGACAGAGAAGCCCAAGAGGGGGGAGGTGGAGGGCTTTGTGTCTCTTTTACAGCAGCTGCCATCTCTTCCTCCTGCACTGACAAAGGGTTTTTCTTCAAATATTCCTTAAATATTGTTTTTCATGCTAATTCAACAGAAGGTCTAAGGAAACAGACCTGTGAATGGGTGCAAACACCCCTTGTGTCTGCATCTCCCAGAAATTCTATATCATCACAGCCCACAGTTGCCCTTTAGCAATTCATTAAAAATTTTGTTGATTTCTACTAGCCCTTTGTTATTGTTGTCATGCCATGATGACTGACCTCTAGCCACTACATGCCATTAACATTTCTCGAGGTATGACGATCAAAATGTCTCCAGATATTGCCAGATATCCCCTTACAGGGAAAATCACTCTGGTTGAGAACCACTGCTCTAGATGAATAAATATGAACAAGGTATCATTCCTCCTCTCAATTTGTTTATGGCATAGCTACCCTAAAAATGAGCATTCAACAACATTAACCAATACATGGACTATTATGTGAGGAGTCAAGGAGACTTCCTTAATCTAAATCAGTGTCCAAAATTTCACTCTCATTAAGTCATTCTTCAGGACTCCATAGCCTTTGCTGTCTTAGGAGATCCCTGGTAGTATACCAAAACCCTGAAACTCACTAGCTGATGTTCCATCTCCTGTGTATACCATAAGAGAAGATGGGAGCCAGGATAGCAAGTCATTCATACAAAAAACATAATTTTTCCACATACTAGCATGCATATGTGTATCTGAGCTCTGCATTGTGTTGGGAAAGCCTTCTACCCTGCTCTCTGTTTTTGGCATATTGCCACATCTGTTGATAGACATCCCAAATTTCTGTGGGGAATGTGGGTTCAAAACCACTGTATAGACCATTACAAAAGCTAAGATTTATATAATATAAAAATGGAAGTACTGAATCAATGCTGAAATTAAACCAAACTGTGAAACCAGTTGCTGAAACCAACAAATGTCAATCAATTTCTTTTTGCTATTTTTTTTTAATCTTTTATGGCAACATTGCTTTACAGCCAATGAGTGATGTGGTAAAAATATTTGCAGCAAAATGCTTGTGGCAAAGATGCTTATGGCAAAAATACCATACTTGAGCAAAACAGACTCAAGAGTTAGGTTTTCTAATAGAAAAAGCAGGAGAGTGAGCTTTAAAAAGAAGACTCGTTTAAGGGCTGGGAGGTTGTCCTAATGCCAAGTTTGAGAACTTAGAGTACGGAGTGCAGACAGTCTAAAATTGGAAATACAATGCAATATGCATGTTACCTATGTGAGCATCACATTCTCATTTTTAAATTTAATCTCAGAAAGTAGGAAAAAATAAAGCAGTTTAATTTTTCCATATTCCCACATGTCTGAAAACTTAAATTCAAAGTATATTTCCTATGTTCACTAATATTTCTATATACATAGAGGTGCTTCCACTAATGTTCACTACTTTCCAGGAATCTCCAGAAAATACATAAATTATTTTTAAATTAATTTAGTGAAGGCTTCAGAGTCACTAGTAAAATGACAAAATATAGTGGGTAAAGGTATTTCTGCCACGTGATTTGGCTTTGATTTCTATGAAAGCATGTTCAAATATGCAGACTACAGACAAGAATATTTGAAGCCAAACCATGTCTGAACTAGAATCAATTCAATTATTCTAAAGCTTATTGTGTAATTTATGGATTATCTAGCTTGTTCCATTTCTTTTTTCTTTCTGATCCTTGAATTTTGCCAATTTTTCTGCTTATTATAATTCTTCCATAAGGTGATCCAGCGAAAAGAAAAAAGAAAAAAGAAATCTGGATCAAAATATGGCTATTTATGGAAAGCTATCTTGCTTAAGAAAAAAATGTAGAGGGTGATGTATTGGCTAAAATTAAATTGAAAGGTTGTATGTGGTTTTGAAGTGTATGTCCCTAAGTATTTTAGAAAAGCAGGTTTAAATGATTTTAGGCTGTTTGCCGAGCACCTTTTACATTTTTACTCTTTCTTTAACATTGTTTTCCCATATACAAACTTATAAGGAGCTTTGTTTTTTTTTAAAGTTTGATTTATTTATTTGAAGTGGGGGAGGGGCATAAAGACAGGCAGAGAAAGAATTTCAAGCAGACTCCCCTTTGTGCGTGGAGCCAGAGGCGGGGCTCAGTCCTATGATCCCGAGATCACAGCCTGAGCCCAAATCAAGAGTCCAACGCTTAACTGACCGCCACCCAGGGGCCCCAACAAACTTAAAAGGAGCTTTAAAAACAAAACTGTTGTAATTACAGTTCCTATGAGTGTAGCATGAAACGGACTCCTGAAGCTACACTCCTTTGTAACACCTCCTACATATACATGCACAAACATACACAGATATGTGCATATTCATAAATATGCACTGGTCCATACACGTGTACACATACACTCATGTATACTCATATGCACATGCACACACACACACGCACACACACACACACACACACATCCTGGCCCCTTAAGAAAGTTCTTTAACCATCTGAGCAGAACTGTAGGACTGGATGCAGTTTGGAAATTACTGCTATTAATCACGATGATTATGTCATGAAACACAGTTCCTTAATTTTGTAAGCATCAAAGCAGAGTAGCTGGTATGAACATAAACAAAAAGAATGAGTGTCATAATCCACTAAGGTAGAAGATAAAATTAGTACATTATGTAAAATGAAATGTTTATAATCATTACACAAATACATGGACAGAGAGGGCAATTATTTGTTACACAGATATTATTAGCATTGTTGCATAACTTAATTGCACATATCAGTGCGGACATCTACAAGAAAGTGAGAAATAGCCAAAGACAGAAATGCTGTACTGCTTTCTGAGGGACCCAGGATCAATAACATATCCAGACCCAGACATTTCGACTCCATCAATAGCAGATAGGTTTGAGCAGAAGGTCACAGGGGAACACTCTTGCTCCTTCTCACTCCTCAGTCTAGTAATACACTTTTGTGGAATCGAAATGTGACTTAAGCCTGGTTACCTTCATCACATTATTTCCCTGTGAGGACAAAGTACTTTAACTATAGTAAAGCAGATTTTTCAAGCACTAACTCTGCCAATTGCTGATAAACTTTCTGTATCGGTCAGTATGGTTCAGTCCCAAGTAAGAAAATACCCAAATGAAAGTAGCTTTTAAAAAAACAAAAAATAAGGAGGTAATGAGAAATTTAGAGTGTGGGAGTTTTACTATTTGTCATGAAGGTAAGTGTATAACTTCACTCTTTTTAGTTTTGCAGTTCACCCCCACATTCAGCCCTGACTGTTGCTTGTATTGAAAACTATAGGACTCGGCATTTGTAGAAAGTAACCATTGTGAGAGAAGAATGCAGGGGTCTAACCCCTATAGGAATATAGGAGTCTAGCGCCATTCAAATTATCCTGCTATTGTGACCTCTGTAATCTGCCCTCAGAAGTGGGCATTTGGGCCTTTCTGGATGTACATTTCCAAAAGGAGCCTGATATTTGTTGTCTCACCAACCCCACCCCAATTCCCCAGAGCTGACTTAATTCTTAGCTGTTCTGTGGTTTGCTAAGCTAGTCTAAATTTTTCTGTCCTCTTTGTAGTTTCCAGAATGCTATTATCTCTACTTTTCCCTGATTTCTCATTGGTATAATCCTTTTCTTTATTTTGAATTGTCATTTGGGGGGAAGAAGAAGGGAAAAATACAAAAAATCACTATGCTAGATTAACTGCAGGTAATGTTTATATTAGGTAGGCCAAAATGGTGTAGAACTTTATAGGTTTAAATACCTGTAACATTTTCAAAAACAGCAACAAATAAGTGCTAATATTATTTTAGCCCGCTTAGACCGTACTGCTATCAACTTCGACAATGCTGCTGCTGACATTTGTTGAGAACAAGCAGTGATTTATGTTAGGCTACTGGGGTAAAATACGTTAGTGTTCATTAACTGGCAAAACTATAGGATAAGACAGGCTGACAAAACAATTTGTGCTGATAAATTGTGGTGTACTTATTTGCAAGGCTGGCATAAATAATCTTATTTCTTCAAGGTGCAAACAATAGATAGCAGGAGACAATTAGATGTCATGCCAAGTAGAGGGCCAACAGAGCAATCGAGCATCCTCAGGGCTAGCTGCCTGAGGACCATTAATTTCCATTTTCTAGTGTGTGGGCTCATGTCTAAGAAAAGCCAAAAGTCCAGTTCCAATAATTTTCAATGATAAAATAGTAATTGTTGAAAAGAACGGGTTTAAATGTCTCTGTTCTATTATTTAGGGAAAAAACCCTTTAGGTTCATAAAATTAATGTATTTCCCTCTGAATTCTAATATAAATCAAGAACGATCATTTTGAGAAGATATTTGTTCAATCATCACCATTTTTCATTGATTAGCTCTAATTTTAAAATAGATTATTTTAGATGAAAAATTCATTATTTGTTAAGCTCAAATTTTAAAAATGTTCAGATACATAACTCTTTCTGCCATTTTCAGGAATGCTTGTATGTGGTAAAACATTAAAATATTTGAAACACAAGGATATAACTGTGGTTGAATGTGCTAATGGAAACTATAGGAATTAAAGTAATTCCGCCATGTTAATACACAGTCACATAGTTCTAGGGACCTTGAACTTTATCATTAATTAGAAAATGAATATAGAATCTATTGCAGATTAGATTAAAAGGAAACTATTCAAACTTGAATCTAAAAAGTGTCCTTAATTTAATTTCATCCTGTAAAATAGTTCCATCATTCTGAACATGTTATTGATGAAAATGTTTTAACTAAAAATACAAATTTCCATTTTATTTCTCAATCCTTTGATGAAAAAAAGATAAAACATCTGGGTGGATATGGAATACAGAACATTGGATGTCACACCCACTGAGTTTCATATTGAGATTTATGGGCTGTGTTTCAATTCTGTGGGAAGGCTGAATTCTATTCTAGTATTCTACTCTATGATTAATTCTTCATATATGCTCTACAGCCTACTTTTTTCTCCACGATTTCCAAGCCTCCCCAATAGGTCCCATTCAAGTCATGTAGGCCGTTCTTTATTCTTTTAGCAGTTGGCATCTGCTTCTGTTTAAAATGTAGCAAGTTCAACTGTCATTTCAAAGTACAACCAATAATATGCGCCAAAATAATGATTGAAGATGTCCAACAGAGACTGCCAGATTTAGACACTTTTCATATAAAGTAAGGTTGCTTTTTTCATTAGGCAATATTAATGCCTTGATTCTTTCAAAGTCCCAACTATAGATTAATACAAAAGAAGACAAAACAATATTGGAAGCAAGTTATTATGTAATTTAGATAATTTTGATAGACTAGAAATACTTACCTACTTCTGGTGCTATTAATAATCCATTTTGTGACCCTAGAGAGTTATTTCATAAATCTGGATCTTGAATTATTCTTCCATAAAAATCACTGAGGAAAAAAAAAAAAGGAATCTAAGAGTCTCTATCAGTTTTGTCTGACAAAATCACAGAGGGAAAAAAAGTTGAGAATTTATCAGGTTTACCAGATGTCTAATCAGATTTTATTTACTTTGCCAGTTCTAGGTAAATGTTATTTTAAATTATGAATTTACATCAATCCTAAAGAATGTGCATGATTTGTTGTTAAAAAATAGGAATACACAAAGGGAATAAGAAAATTCTTAAGACACATAACAAAAGATTGTACTTTCACAATCTGACAAATCATTAGGTAAAATGGCTCAGACTCCCCATATTCATAAAATGTAATTTGTGCTCCTATTCATTTCAAAGCTTTTCTCTTTGAATAGACAACTAATTTTATTCTTCAATGTATGTTCATCATTAAATCCTTCTTTTAGTTAAATATGTATATGAATATAATAAGAAGGTTTAGTGCTAAAAAAATCATTTTGGGAGAGAGCAAGATGAAATCTGTTCATTACTAACCATTTATCAAAATTGTGTAGTTTATGTTTAATCTTCCAAGAATAGATCAACTTTTCATCATGACATAAATCTGTAGTAAAAATTACAGCACTTCGCTTACTGATTTTTAAAGGAAAATAACCCTTATAAATCAAGTGACTAGGCTATAAAAATTTGGTAGAGCAAAGTGGTTTTTTAAAATCCTGATTTGCTACACAAATTTAAAACACAACTCCCTCTTCAACTCTGATAATTACATTTCACGTGCTCCCTTTCCAAAATATATTCCCCAATCTCATTGGTAGTGAGATTGAGGAGACCTAGATATGTTATATAAATTTAACAATTATGTATTGATCTTCTATTATATTCAAAGAATTGGAACTGATTAAAGAATGGAGATATTGAAGAAACCGAATTTAATACATTATTGGCCTCTATTTTCACATAGTGGAAGAAATTATTTTTTTTAATTTACAATTTTATTAAATTTAGCATAAAAATCAAATATCTATGAGTATTTCTTTTAAGATACAAAAATATTCCTTTGATATTAAAAATGCAAGTATGCATTTATGAGTTTACACATATATGGATACTATTTCTGGGGACATACACCCTGAACCATGTATGGTGTTTGCCTGAAGGCTGAGGAAAGACCTACTTTTCATTAGGTTTTGCTTTTGTTCTATTTTAATGTATTGTGTCCATGGCATGTGTTACTTTCTAAATCCATTTTACTTAGGTATGATTTACCATAGTAACCCACAATCAAGTAAAATGTGTAGATCCAGGTGAATTTTTCACAAATAACACAACTTCATAACCTCATTCTTCAATCAAGCAACTGCTGATCTTATTTACATCACTATAGGTTATTTTTGTCTCTTCTAGAACTTTACTTAAATAGAATCATACCATATGCACTTTATTGTTTTTGCCTTCATTCACTCCACATAATGGTTTTTGAGATTCATTCATTTTTTTACCTGTATCTTTTTTAATGCTTTCTTTGTTGTATTCCATTGAATTAATATACCACAGTCAGTTTATCCATTCACCTGTTGATGGATATATGGGCTGTCTCTAATTTATGGCTATGAACAAATACATACAAACATGAGTTATTATACAGTTATGTTTTTATTTCTCCTGGTAAAATACCTGAGTAGGAGTATATGATGTGTATTTTAATGTTTTAAGCCATTGGAAATCAATGTTAAAAGTGACCATACCATTTTGTATTTCTATCAGAAATACATGAGAATTCCATTTGCTCCATATCTTCACCAATACTTGGTATTGTCAATTTTTTTTCAATTTTAGCTTTTCAGGTGTGTGTGCAGTAATATATCATTGTGTTTTATTTTCCATTTTCCTGATAACCCAAGGATATTTTGCACCTTTTGTCCATTTTTGTTTGCTTATTTGTCTTCTAATTATTATAAGATGTTTTTATACATTTTGATAATAAGACCTTTGCATTATTAAGTAATGTAAATATATGCTGTCATTTGGCTTTCTTTTTCACTTTTTAATGTTGCTTTTTGAAGAGGATTTTTAAATGAAGTTCAATTTGTTGTTTTTTGTTTTTGTTTTTGTTTTCACATGGGTGGGTTTTTGTCCTAAGAAACCTTGGCTAACATCCCGTTCACAATGAATTTCTCTTGTGTTTCCTCTTAGAATTTTATGGTTTTAGGTTTTTATTTAGGCCTATGGTCTATTTTGAGTTAATTTGCCATATTTTATAGGGTAGGGACTGAAGTTCATTTCTTTTTTCATAGACATATCCAGATGTTCTAGCACAGTGTGTGGAAAATACAATCTTCCTAAATTGAATTATGTTGGCACCTTCATAAAATCAGTTGATCACTTACGTGTGTGTCTATTTATGGATTCTATTCTGTGATATTGATTTTTGTTTCTAGGTTTATGCCCATATGATACAGTGTTCAATTCTTTATCATTACAGTATGTCTTAAAATAGTATACACCCTTCAATTTTGTTCTTTTGTTTTAAAATTGTCTTGGGGTGCCTGGGCGGCACAGCGGTTGGGCGTCTGCCTTCGGCTCAGGGCGTGATCCCAGTGTTGTGGGATCGGGCCCCACATCAGGCTCCTCCGCTGTGGGCCTGCTTCTTCCTCTCCCACTCCCCCTGCTTGTGTTCCCTCTCTCGCTGGCTGTCTCTATCTCTGTTGAATAAATAAATAAAATCTTTAAAAATAAATAAATAAATAAATAAATAAATAAATAAAATTGTCTTGGCTATTCTGGGATCTTTACATTTTTACATAAATGTTAGAATTAGTTATGTAAACAAACATGTTTGCAAATAAGGATGGTTTTATTTCTTCATTTCCAAGCTATAGGACTTTACTTATATTGTTTTCCTTCTCGTATTGGCTAGGATTTTCAGTACAATATTGAATAAAAGTAATGGGAGCAGATTTTTTTTACATTTTCCTGATTTCCTGATTTTGATTTTAGAGGTTAGAAGTCAATCTTTTCACCATTCATATGATGTTATTTCTGTCTTATAAGAAATGTTTAAATTTCACCTCAGTTTTACAATTTATTTGATAAATTGTTCATGATATTCCCCTTTTATCTATTTAATATCTGAGGATTAGAGGGTCAACAGTGATGCCCCTTACCTTGATTGACTGTTTTTCTCATGGATCATAGCCATGCATTGATTATTATGACAAGTGTGAAAATAGCATTTCCTATGTTTGTCAAATTTTCTAGTTGGTCATTACAAAAAGACAAGACTGGTTCAAATTAATCATTATGATTTCGGGTGGAAGTATGTGAAAAAGTTGTTAATCATGAATATACCTCCTTAAATAAATGCAGGATAATTCAGGTTTTCTGTGGCATATTGTTTGTTTTGATTAGTTGGTNGTTCATTTCTTTTTTCATAGACATATCCAGATGTTCTAGCACAGTGTGTGGAAAATACAATCTTCCTAAATTGAATTATGTTGGCACCTTCATAAAATCAGTTGATCACTTACGTGTGTGTCTATTTATGGATTCTATTCTGTGATATTGATTTTTGTTTCTAGGTTTACGCCCATATGATACAGTGTTCAATTCTTTATCATTACAGTATGTCTTAAAATAGTATACACCCTTCAATTTTGTTCTTTTGTTTTAAAATTGTCTTGGGGTGCCTGGGCGGCACAGCGGTTGGGCGTCTGCCTTGGCCTCAGGGCGTGATCCCAGTGTTGTGGGATCGGGCCCCACATCAGGCTCCTCCGCTNTTCAATCTTTTCACCATTCATATGATGTTATTTCTGTCTTATAAGAAATGTTTAAATTTCACCTCAGTTTTACAATTTATTTGATAAATTGTTCATGATATTCCCCTTTTATCTATTTAATATCTGAGGATTAGAGGGTCAACAGTGATGCCCCTTACCTTGATTGACTGTTTTTCTCATGGATCATAGCCATGCATTGATTATTATGACAAGTGTGAAAATAGCATTTCCTATGTTTGTCAAATTTTCTAGTTGGTCATTACAAAAAGACAAGACTGGTTCAAATTAATCATTATGATTTCGGGTGGAAGTATGTGAAAAAGTTGTTAATCATGAATATACCTCCTTAAATAAATGCAGGATAATTCAGGTTTTCTGTGGCATATTGTTTGTTTTGATTAGTTGGTTTTAACTTATTAAGATTATTAACATTAAGTATGTTATTGTCCTCATCCTTATCCTCCATTATTCTTACTCTCCTTTTTCTCTAGGATCTATAAATTTGCCTCATTCAATTGTGATGTTATTGCTTACTGTTTTCTCTTTTCCCCATCATCTATGTACCTAGAGGTTCATGGCTTTATTTCTACTTTTTCAAGGATGCAAATGTTTTCCAATAATTTTTATCTATCATGTGTTATTTTGTTATTGCATTGATATTTATTTTCTGTTCATAATTTCCTACCTTCTAACTTGGTTTTAATTAGTACTTTTATCTAGTTTCTTAATTTGGTAGTTTAAATCATTGATTTTAACCGTTCTTCATTTGTAATAAAAATACCAAATATAAATTTTTATCTAAGCATTGCTTGAGCTGTATTCTTCAAACTTCGTTATGTTATATTTCATAATAACACCATTCAATTTTCAAAATTTTTCTAACATCTTTTCTGATTTCTTCTTTAACCCATCAGTTATTCAGAAGTGCATTAATTTCCAAATATCTGGGAATACTCCAGATGTATTTTGGTTATTGATTCATAATTAAATGTTATCTCTCCAAAGTATACATTTTCTATGAATTCAATCCTTATAGGTACATTAAGGCTTGATTTATGGCCCAGGATATTGTCTATTTTGTGAATATCCCATTTGTACTTTAAAATATGTACTCTGAAATAATGAAATGTAATGTCTTATTCAAATTAGTTAAAGATAATAATTTTAAGTTTTGTATATCCTTACCAATTTTCCATGTATTTGTTCTGTCAGGTGTGAAGAGAGGAAGGTTGAAATTTCCAACTATATGTATTTCCAACTATATGTATATAGGTATGTATGTATATATATTTTTTACATCAGTTTATCATCTTTTAATGTGGTTTGAACTTCAGTATGAGATGCACAGACATTTAGATTTGCCTGTCTTCCTGTTTATTTGATCTTTTTATCAAAATAAATACCTTTTCTTAACTGCTAATATTCCTTTAACTAAAGCATACTTTGTCTGATATTAATAGAGCCACTTCAGCTTTGTAATTAGTGTTTTCATCTACAACTTTTCCCCATTCTTTTACTTTTTATCTATCTGTGTCTATATTTAAACTCTAGGTATTTTTAATATCACATTGTTGAGTCTTCCTTTGTGTTTATATTTTAGTAGGCATTTACCTTATTTGTAACTCTTCATTCACTTGAGCAGATATATTTTCTAACTAGAATCATTTGCCTTCAGCCTAAAGTACTTATTATTTTATAGTATAGTTCTGTTTTAAATTATATACTTCTCTCCTTTTACTTATGCATTGTCAAATATGCCGTATCTATACACAATAAAGAATCATGGTAAAAGAACAAAAATCTTGTGTACCCACCTCAACCAATATTAACAATTTTAAAATAATATTACATTTTGTGGCTAGAATGCAGCAATAAAAAAAACTCAAATTCATTTATCCATTCTCTAGCTAATACACATTTAAGTTGATTCTTTCCTTCCCTCCTCTCCCTACAGTAAATATTGATATAAGAAACATTCTTGTGAATAGGTCTTTATACAGATGATTTTAGGCTTCTCTAAAGTATATAATTTGAATAGAACTGTAGAACCAAGGCTTAGGTACATCTTCAAAACTATTATTCATTTCCTAGTTGATTATAAGGCCATTGTGCCAATTCTTATGCACACATGGGGTGGAATTAGAGATCAGTGTACAGACTTGCTACAATATATTATATAAATGGTCCAGTTTTCAACAAAGATTAGGAAACAAAGAAGGAAGTAGAAAAGTGTGACCCATTTGACAGAAAAAAAAAAAAAAGACAGTAAGAACTGCTTTTGAGGGGGCCCAGGTGATGGGCTTAACAAGAAAGGGTTCTAAGAAGCTATTTTAAATATATTCAAAGAATTAAAGGCAACCATACCAAAAGAAAATAAAGGAAAATATGATGAAAATATTTAATCAAATAGAGAACATCAAAAAGCAGAAATTATTAAATAATTACCAAATAAACATTTTAGAATGAAATTCCAGAATTCCTCGAATTTTATATCCAAAATTTAAAAAAAAAATTACTAAAGGAATCAACAATAGATTTGAGATAGCAGAAGGAAAAAACATTAATCTTGAAGATATATCAATAGATATTATACAAGCTAAACAGAAAGGAAATTATTAAGAAAAAATAAGCAGTGCCTCAGAAAAATGTGGAACGTCATCAGTCACAAGATTATACATATACCGGAAGGAAAAAAGAAGTACAAGGAGAAAAGAGAGAGGAAAAAAAAGAGAAAAAATGTTGACAATGTAAAAATAGAAAGGATTATAAGGGACTGTTATGAATAATTATATGCCAACATATTAGTAACTCTAGATGAAATGGACAAATTTTTGAAAAGACACAAACTATTGAAAATTATTCAAGAAGAAATAGATTCTAAATAGATTTATAACAAGTAAGTAGATTTGTTGGTAATTTTTAAAGACTTCCCACAAAGAAAAGCACAAGCCCAGATGACTTCACTAGTGAATTCTACCACTTAAAGAACAAAGTGTAATCTTGACAAGCTCCTCCAAAACCAAAATATATATATATATATATATATGAAGAGGGAGTGCATTACTTATCTCAACTCTTAGTTTGTTGGGGACAGTAAATGGGACCCGGTGTCTGCTCCTGTAGCTTGTACCTGCTAATCCATAGCCACCATGCGTGAGTACATCTCCATCTACATTGGCTATGCTGGTGTCCAGATTGGCAATGTCTGCTGGGAGATCTATTGCCTGGAACATGGCATCCAAACTAATAGCCAGATGCCAAGTGACAAGACCATTGGAGGAGGAGATGACTCCTTCAACACCTACTTCAGTGAGATGGGTGCTGGAAAGCATGTGTCCAGGGCAGTGTTTGTTGACTTGGAAACAATGGTCATTGATGAAGTTCACACTGGCACCTACTGCCAACTCTTCCACCCTGAGTAGCTTATCATAGGCAAGGAGGATGCTGCCAATTGCTCCATCCCAGAACACTACACCATTGGCAAGGAGATTATTACCTTTTCTTGAATCAAATTAAAAAACTGGCCAAGAAGTGCACAGATATTTAGGGATTCTTGGTTTTCCACAGCTTTGGAGGGGGAACTCATTCTGGGTTTATCTCCCCACTGATGGAATGTCTCTCTGTCGATTATGGCAAGAAGCCCAGGGTGGAGTTCTCCATTTACGCATCCCCTCAGGTTTCCACAGCTCACAGCTGTGAGCTCTGCACCTCCATCCTCACTAAACACACCACCCTGGAACATTCTGTGCCTTCATGGTAGACAATGAGGCCATCCAGACATCTGTCATAGAAACTTCAATATTGAACACCCAACCTACACTAACTTAAATAGGTTGATAGGGTCAAATTGTGTCCTCTATCATAGCTTCCCTCAGATTTGATGGAGCCCTGAATGTTGATCTGACAGAATATCAGACCAATCTGGTCCCCTGTCCCCACATCCACTTCCCTCTTGTCACCTATGCTCCTGTCATCTCTGCTGAGAAAGCCTACCATGAACAAGTTTCTGTAGCAGAAATCACCAGTGCTTGCTATGAACCAGCCAACCAGGCGATGAAATGTGACCCTCGCCATGGTAAACACATGGCTTGCTGCCTGTAGTACCATAACAACATGGTTCCCAAAGATGTCAATGCCACCGTTGCCACCATTAATACCAAGTGTAGGATCCCGTTTGTGGACTGGTGTCCCGCTGGCTTCACAGTTGGTGTTAATTACCACCTCCCACTGGTACCTTTTGGAAACCTGGCCACAATACAGTAAGCTGTATGCCATCTGAGCAACAACGCAGCCATTGCTGAGGCCTGGGATGGCCTGGACCACACGTTTGACCTGATGTATGCCAAGCATACTTTTGTTCATTGGTATGTGGGTGAAGAGAGTTTTCTGAGACCCAGAAGGACATGGCTGCCCTTGGGAAGGATTCTGAGGAGATTGGTGTAGCTTCTGAAGAAGAATACTAATTCCTATTCCTCTCAGTCCTGTACATGTCCCACTCAGGGCTTAAGCTTCGACACCAGCTGACAGGCGTCAAAGTAGTTAGGTCATCTTTTCTTTTAACTGTAATAGTGTCTTCCTTTTCCATGCATACCTGTAAGATTTTTCCATTACATCTCTAAGTAAAGGCTCTAAGAAAGAAAAAAAAAATAGATGAAAAGGGTACATCTTTCAACTCAATCTATAGGCCACTATTAGCCTGGTGTCAAAACAAACACAAAAAAGGAAACTAAAAATTAATGTTTCTTAAGACTATGTATGTGAAAAATCTTCAGAGCACTACAAAACTAAACCTAACTGAAGCAACATGTAAAAGGATCATAAACCACGACCCAGTAGGGGGGTATGTAGGTGGCTCATTCAGTTAAGCGTCTGCCTTTGGCTCAGGTCATGATCTCAGCTCCTGGGATCGAGCCCCACATCAGGCTCTCTGCTCACCGGGGAGTCTGCTCCTCCCTCTGTGTGCTCTCTCTCTCTCCCCCTCTCAAATAAATAAATACAATCTTAAAACACACACACACACACACACACACACACACACACAAAACCATAATCCAGTAGGATTCACCCCAGAAATCCAAAGTTGGCTTAACATCCAAATATCAATGAATGTAATACACATTTTAGTGTATGAAAGACCTTATGAAGAGGTCCTATGGTGCCCTGTAGTGTAATGTCCTCGTCACCAGGCCTGGTGCTTTAGGGGTGTCTCCTAAATGTGTTGTCTGTGCCCTACTACTGTGGTCAAGTCATGTTTGCCTTCAGTCCAGTTGTCTGCAGTGCTTCTCTTTGCCAGTAGGCAGGGTTTGGTTTCTGTGTTGTTAGCGGGTCAGTGTGGGGCTGCCTTGAGCTCGAGTTGAGTCAGACTAGGCATTTAGCAGAGCTGCAGTGGCACTGAACTGCGGGGGGCACTCTCCCTTTGTTGTCTCTGAGAAGCTCTTACTGGTGGAGGAGGCTGCAGTCAGACCAGCTATCTGCCTCCAGCCCACTGCTGTGGCTGTAGTGAAGCCGTGCATACGGTTATCTTCCCCTCTCCTCAGGGCAGGAGTCGCTTTGGAGAGGAGCTGGCCTCTGTCAGGGCTCCTTTCACACTACCAGGCTTGCGGCACCATTTTGGTTGAACTCTTGTCAAAGGTGTATTAAAGGGCAGGTCCTCAGAAAATTACAGGGGTTGAGTGTGAAGTGCCAGCAAGTTCCTCAGGGGTCCACTGCAGGAAGGGACCTGCAGACACCTGGGAAAACTTCTCCTAAGGGCAGCTAAGTTGGAGCAGGCAGATTTGCAGAAGTACCTGAGGGCTGGGCTGGGAAATGGTACCCAAGAGCTCTTTTGTTCCTGGAGAAGTCTCTCAAAGAATCCAGCCCTTCCAGCGCATACACTGAGATTAGTAAATAAATTTTCCTATATACCCTAGGTGTTCTTCAAACTGTTCTTTCTATGCTGTATCTCAGTCCAGCCACTCATTGTGCTGTCTCTTTAAGGGTAGGGACTTAGTTTCCTATTATCCTTTGGTTCTTCCAGAGCTGAGTCCACTGATTTTTAAAGTTCTAGGTGTTAAACCTCACTGATTATAAAAACTCATGAAGCCAGGCCCCTCTGGCCTTCAAAGCCAAATGTGGTGGGGATTCATCTTCCCAGTGTGGTTCCGCCTACCTGGACTGCCCTATATGTGGGTCTACTTGTCTCCCATCCCCGCACCCCTCGTGTCCCTCCCTCCCACAGATGTCCCATGGGTCTGTTTGGCTCCTGACCATCTCTGCCCTTTCTACTCTCTTCAGTGTAGTCTCTTCTCTACATTTAACTGTGGAAAATCTGTTCTGCTAGTCTTCAGGTTGTTTTCTGGATGTGAAAGTTTGTTTTGTATACTTGTTTCTCATTTATATAGATTTCAAAGTTCATACCAATACAAAGTTGGAATTTCTAGTTTTAACTGGATCATATTCCAGTCTTCTAAAATCCTTAAACTCAATTCTGCAGCCAGTTACAAGTAAACTGTCTTACCGGTATGAAGATTTTAAGTGCTTACAACTCTAAATTTAAGCATCAGGCCTCTAGTGTTAAATGTCTGTAATTCATGCCAAGTGTCCGAATCATTGTAATGAGAAGCAGTGAGACATAGCGCCATTGTTACATGTCATCTGTAGAGTACCAGAAATATCTTCAATGTCAGTGTTAATGCTATAATTGCAGGGGCCATTGGTGACATGTTAGAGTCAATATTTTAATCTGAAGAGGCCATCGTCATTAATTGGTTGTACTCACTGGCTAAGAAATGGCTCCATTTTCATAGCTTAAAATCAAAGTGGTTTTGCAGTCTTTCTGTAAGTTCTAAGCCTTTCTTTTCAAAGTCATTGACTAAGCCTTATTTTCATGAGGAGTTCAGCATGAAAGCAGAAACAGGAGTAATTTCATACTCTTAATGGCTTTTTTCTTTAATACTTAAACAGGAATTATTGCTTTTTAAAGGACCTTTGCTTTTATATTAAAATTTGTTAAGCTCAAACATTAGTACTTCATTAAACTGTTTTTGAGTTTTCTAATATAATAAGGTCTAATGGCTTAATTTAATTAAGCAAACATAACATTTAGCAGGCATGCTTATTTTCTCCAAACTACTGATTTTCAATCTTTAAATTCTTGGGGGATAAGATAGTTCTGCATTCAGATCTTTTACCACATAACATCTTGCACCATATAATTAAAACGTTTGCATTTGTTTCCAGATTAAGTACCTGATTTAGGCCTACCTCTTTCCAGTGATAATAGAGATGTAAATTGAAAGAAAGCAGTCAAGAACTAGTGAAAATTTGAAATAGCCCCTATGGAGATTTGAAAAAGGGATCAATTAGGAATAAATAAAAGGATTTGTGATTAGAGAACAGGTTGCAAAAGCTGTTGTTCCTACATTTGTAGCAGAGCCAATCAGTAAGACTGTGGGATATTTTTTTTCACCCTCAAAGCAACGCTCAGTGTCACAATAACATGATAAAAACAAGAGAATAGATGCAAGGGACATTTATGAATAAACAGTACTTGATGATCTGTTGAAGTAAGAATCAGGACCAGCTAGGATGACTCCAGGGTTTCTAGCTTGGGAAATGTGTGGATTCTAACGCTTTCCTAACACAGAAAACTCAAGATAAGACGAGAATGTGTAAGATGCAGATGATAATTTGTCTTCAGTCTCTTGAGCTCATGTTACTTGAGAGACTTCCAGGTGGAAAGACTATGAAATACAGGCACTTAAAACCAAAATAAAATGAAATGTGTTCAGTTTGGCTGCTAGTTGTTGAGTACACGGGGCCTTGGCAAAGAACGCTTGTCTCTTGAGGAATCAAGTTCTCATCTCAGAGGAGAAAAAACAAAAGGCAGTTATTTTATAGCACACGTATGACACATTCTCAAGAGAATGGTGTTGATGGGTCTATAATCACAGTCTGAAGCAGTTCCCAGAAGATTATTAAATACAGAGAGTCTGATGGCGGATCTATACTATTTCCTAACTCCCCAAAACATGTGATATATGGAATTGTTTCGTTCAACTGTGCTCAACTATGGAGATTGTTAAAAGGTCCTTGACATATTTCTTAATTCTTCTAATGGGAATGAAAAACACACATGAAGAAGAGGTGTGTCTTCCTATCGGCCAACGCAGTTATCCCTCGTTTTTTAACATTTGTCATCTCTGTGAATAGGTTGCCACCTGTGTAATCAGGTAGAAAAAAGGTTTATAATATTAATAGAAATTACACTAATATTTATTGCAATACTGGTATATCAAATATATTCAAATTTTGTATATTTTAGACTTTAGTGTCATAATTTTGCCTGAAAATATCAGACAAAAGCAAAAAGTATCTGTAAAGCTATTCTTTCTGAGAAAGAAAGTAAGAAGGGAAAATCTAGCTCTCCAGTTCCTTTCGCAGAGGTGACCACAACCAACAATCCTTGTCCTTATTTCATGTCTTGCAAACAAATCAACAGGGTGAAGGAAAGTTACCCCAGACAGAATAATGCAAGTAATGTGTAAGAAGTAAAAAGCAGGGCACCTGGGTGACACAGCTGGTCGAGCGCCTGACTCTTGGTTTCAGCCCAGGTCATGATCTCAGGGTCCTGAGATCGAGCCCCACCTCAAGCCCCAAACTGGGCTCCGTGCTCAGTGACGTGTCTGCTTCTCTCTCTCCCTCTGCTCTTTCCCCTGATCATGTGCTCTCTCTCTCTCTATCTCCCTAAAATAAAAACAAATAAAACTTTTTTAAAAAAGAAGTAAAAAGTAAATGTGGGAAAGGTAAATATGAAAGACTACCAGCGGTTTAAAGCAACAATGTTAACAGATCACTGTGGTGTGGGTAAAGTATCCGACAGTAAAATGTATAACAATAGAGGAAAATCAGCCAGAGGAGTTTAAATAGAGTTAAAGCAAATGTTTTACATTATACTGGACCTTGTCTGATTTAAGGCACATGGTAATAAGCTATGGATGCCTTTTGTAATTTCTGAAGAAACCAGTAAAAGAATGATAATTAAAGTCATAGCAAGTCAGATAATAGAAGAGATATGATGAAATAATAAAACACATGCAATTAATACCAAAAAATCAAGAAAAGGAAAATAAAAGGCCAAAAAAAGATACTGCAAATAGAACAAAATGAGCAAGATTTTATACTCCCACCCACCCACACACACAAACACACACACATACACACACACACATATGCTATGTAAACATGCTATGGAAGCAAAAACAAAGCTGGTTGGCTGTACTAATATACTATATATTATTACATTTTTAATTTCTATTAACATGTAATATTAATATAGTACAAATGGACTTAAAGGTAAAAGGTAAAAGTAACAGGAGAGAGAAAGAGAGACATTTCATAATGATAGTTCGCTTAACAGGAACATGTAACATTAATACATTTATATAAGTTTAATAATATAGCTTTAAGATATATAAGTCCAAAAGTGATAAACCTAAAATAAGAAATCAGTAAATCCACAATGTAAGTGGGAGATTTTTAAATATTTCTCTTAGGAACATACGTTCCTAAGAAAAAGGGGGTAGATACAGCACATTTAAACATCATGATTAACCAATTTGACCTAAATGAGATTACATCCAACACATGCAGAAAAATATATCTTTTTCAAGTGTACATAAAACATTTATCAAAATATTCTGGACCACAAATTATGTCTCAACACATTTCAGAGGTTGAAAATAGGACAGTGTATGTTCTGTGAATACTGCAGAATTAAGTCAGAGCTCAATAAGGAAAAAATAAATAGAATATATCCACATTTGTGGACATGAATCAGAACACTTCTAGCTAACTTATGGGTGAAATAAAAAGTCAACCACAAGGGCATCAGAAAATATTTTGAACTCAATGGTGATGAAAATATAGCTGGTCCAAATGTTGAGGATGCAGCCAAGGCAATAATTTCAAAATGGGAAACTCCCATACTATAGCCCTGGGATCACAGATGCACTTCAGGGTCAAAATGTGAGAGACAGTGTGCCTTCAGACAACTTTTTAAAGCAGCTTGGAGGCCAAGCATCTTGAGAAAATATTCCTCAGGTCCTCTTTGCAGGCAAAATTAATATCATTTCCCATTTGTTTCATGGTGAAGATCATTGTCTGGCATTTGGCTGAGTCTTCCACCTTACCTTCCCATCAGGTTATTAGCTTCGTCATGGGAAATGGAATTATAAAGTTTAAAACCTTACCTACTCTGTATTTCACCTCCTAAAATCAAATCACACCTATCAACAGAATAAAAGTCCATAGTAAATTTCGGATGCCTACAGTTTGAAGACTGAAATTGATATGATTTCCAACGGAGACAATAACATGTAAAGCTGACCTCCAATCATGGAGCTTAGATGGCTCTCTGAAGATTTCCAATCCCCTCTCTGGACAGGTGCAGGGTGCTCTGGAGAATTAATCAGCAAAGAACCAAATGAATCGGTCTTTTGAGCCAGGCTGTCTCATACACTGCTGGCATTTGAACAAAAGAGGTAGCTGGCAAGATTAACAAAATCACTCTGTTCCATTTTTATAAATTGAGCCAGAAAGCCTCACTGGTTTTTAAAGACATAAGAAGATTAAGATATTTCAAGACATACAGAAATCAAGTGAGAAACATAGAAAAAAATTCTGTCTGTTCAACCAGGCATAATAAACATCACAATTAATACAAGCATGTTAAATTATCCTTAATCATTAAAATTAACTTATATTATGCATTCTTTCCATTTTCTATCTTTCAAATTACTTCAACTTTAATTAGCACCAGTATTATTTTCTCTTAATCACTTTCGTAAAAATGAAAGTTATCTCTGAAGGAGTCTGTTACATTGGGTTCTCTTAAATCCCCAATCATATTCCATTTGTTAGGCAAATATTAACTTGATTGATAAACATCAGACAATCCTTATTTTCCTCTGCATTTTATAGGATTTCAGAGGGTTTCCAGATACTGGTGTTAGTTTCTCCTTAAGACGAGTTTATATTTCAATAATTTGGAAACTGAAGTGTTTATTTCATATCCACATATGGATTAGATAAAAATTGCATACTTTCAGGTATGACAATAATTTCTGGATAGGAAAGCCCAGGTCATCTCCTCACACACAAAAGAAAAATCATGCTTAAACTAATGTTTTTCAAACTGTGGTTCTGAATCCATTTGCGTTTGTTATAAATGCTGACACTTAGGTCCTACCCCGAACCTACTGAACGGAAAGTAGGGGGAGGAGCAGACACCTGTATTTTTACTAAGCTCCTCAGGTGAGTTCTGATGTACACTTCAGTGCCTAAGAATACTGGGAACAAATCTCTAGAATACAGCATTTTAATGTTTTATCAATTATATCCTAAAAAATTACAGGCACATGTTGGAATGAGCACTGGGTGTTATACACAAATAATGAATCATGGAACACTACACCAAAAACTAATGATGTACTGTATAGTGACTAACATAAGAAAAAATAATAAATAAAATAAAAATACAGTGAACTGACAAATTCAATGTCTAGAGTGGGAATTTTTTTTTAAATGGAATCTATTTATAAAAAGTTTGAAATAGCATCTGAGTTCTCTGATAGAACCAGAATGGTTAAATCCATAATATCCTGAAAAACAATGTCAGTCAGAATTTGGAAAGAGAGAGAAAAATAAGAGAATAAATGGGCAGAGTTGCAGAACAGTTAGCATTCTCGTCACTTCAAGAAAAAATAGCCTCTAGAACATTATGAGAATTAAAGATTAAAGCTGTTCTGCACACACACCATTCCTGGTTACCCTGGAAATGAGATATTCACCTTATGAGAATGACAATAAAAACCACATGCAAATACAGTAAATGAAATTGAGAAGCGGAGCCTCACTTATTCTAGGTAGGCTGTTTGAGAACCGACCCTGAGCAAGCCAAATGAAAGCATGAGAAGAATAGGAGTGATGTATGGAACAGTTGAGTCTTCATATCTAAGAAAGAGAGAGACCTTTAGTCTGTGTATTGCTGAGGTCTTATTTAGTGACAATCCAGTAGTTTGGGCGTAAATAATCCCTTATGTCCCAATATGTCCATGCTGTCTTTCCTGATTAATTCACAGGCCACTCCCTCTGAGAGGCACCTAAGATTAGACACACTGGACTTGGAAAAGATAAGGTTAAGTAGTCCAGGCACCTTGCTGCTTTACGTGGCTCTACTCTGCTCTCAGGACGCAGGTCCTAAGTCCCCTTAGGAGTAAGGTGTAAGGAGCTGTCCAAAATATAAATGCTGGTCCTTTCTTTCAGGTTGATAGCCTTTATTACCATGTTTTATTTTCTGCACAGATTTTAAAAATCAAAGTAATACATGTACATTTTAAAAGTCTAACTACAGGGGCGCCTGGGGGCTCAGTTGGTTGAGCAGCTGACTCTTGATTTCAGCTCGGGTCATGATCTCGGGGTCCTGGGATCCAGCCCATGTGGAGCTCCATGCTCAGTGCTCAGCGGGGAGTCTGCTTCAGGACTCTCTCTTTCCCTCTGCTCCTCCCCCCTTTCTCTCTCTCAAATAAATAAATAAATCTGTTAAAAAAAAAAAAAGTCTAACTATAATGAAAAACAATTGCCCCTTTCCTCACTTCTTCCTTTTCCCAGATCCCTCTCCCCTAAATTTGTAGCTATTTTTTCTGACACCTACCTTACTTGGTTATAAATGAAAGGGTTATACTCCTATTTCTTGAATTACCAGTTTAAGACAGTAACAATTCCCTTGTATTATGCAAGAAGAGGATTTAGATTTTCATTTATTTGTTCTTTTTAAATGCCAGACTCACTCCCTCTTCTGTTATGCCTTGGGTATCCTTGGGTATAGAGGCTCATTCAATTTCTGCACCAAATAAACCTCTATTCTCTTCCAGGGAGTAAGAGAGGCAGCTGCACGGCTGCACAAGATTGGGAAGGGTCCTCAAGATTCTAACAAAGACTTGTAGTTTATCCTCCTCCTTTTTTACCTCTAGAGTACCTGGTCCTCTCATGCAAGAACCCTTCCAGTGAGAACTATCTTGCTTGCCTTGACATTTCCTTTTATCTCTTATCTACTTTCCAGCTTCTAAAACCATGTTGTTATCTCCTATCTGACTTATTTTAGAGCTTAAAACATATTCATTTTTTTACTGCCACTTGGCCAGATTTCAGAAAGAAGCAAAGATAAATGCATATGTACAGCACCCTGTGTTTAACCCCAAGTCTCCTGAAAAGATAGTATAATCCCTCTATTGCTTCACTGGATCATGTCTGTATAAATCAAGTCACCAGTGTTTGTCTTGTATTGGTTTAGTTGAATTTAATGGACAATATTCTTCCTATTGCTTTAATTCTGACAATGCAATGAGAGTACAATAAAACAGGCACTCTCATACATTGATCGCAATCATGTAAATTGGTATGACCCTTTTGGAAAACAATTTAGTTTCAGTATATATTTAAAAGCCTTTAAGATTTTAATGCTCTTAGGCCCAGTAAAATTCTACTTCTAAAAATCTATTCTAAGGAAACAATCTTAAATACAAGAATAAGAAAATTAAGCACAAAGATACTTACCATAGACTTATTATAAGAGAATAAAAGAGATAATAATCAGTAAGAAAATGGGTAAGTAAGGAAAGGTATAAATACCCAATAGAATGGTATACAGATATTTAAGCAATGACGATGGAAATGGGGCTGAAGGCCCACTCCAAAGAGTTGTAGCCTCAGTGAGAAAGGGGTTTTTAGAGATAGAACAAAACCTGGTAAATATGTTTATTGAGGATATATTTATATGTTATCAGTATGTTGGAGTTGAAAAACCAGTGATTTGGTCTTGGACAAGATTTATTAAGTATTTAAAATACCTTCTAGTTCTAAGAATTAATTCTTAAAAATGTATAAGCTGTGATTTACAAAACAGAATCCAAGGACTTGCAAAACAGAAGTCAGTTTGGTTCAAAAGGACTTGAGGTATATTGAAATCAGCATAACTTATTTGTATAGCAGTACTTAATAGCTTCTGAATGTCTACTTTGATAATGATACATGAATATTCTTACTCCAGGGGCCAGTGCAACTAATTACTTTGGAACATTGGTGTTTTAAATTTATGCCAGCATTCTCTTTCTTGAGAAATGTGCAAACCACCTCATATAAATTCAATCCATTTGTTCACAGTATTTCTAGCCAATACAATATATGAGGCAAATAGATTCCCAAATTTAGAACTGGTAAGCTACAAAGAATATTTGGCAGCTTGTTGAAATCTGTATCAGACTCCAAGTCTCCTGCACCCTAAGTCAACTGTTCTTTGCACTGGCCTTCATTGTCATTTCATTAGGCTGAAAAAGCTTCCCTCAAGGATGATCAACTGTAATGCAGAGGAGATTAACCTCTCACTTCCTGGTAACGATTTTAGGGTATTAAAAAGCTACAGTGAGCCTGAAGCAAGGGAGAACATTAATGATCAATTATGTTTGAACAAAGTTGATGGTTGAAATTCAATGACTGAAGCCATTGTGACAACACTACTCTAATAAGCAGAATGGCTTAATGGCCTATGTCAAAATGGAGTATCATCATATATCATTTCTATCATCTTACAAGCACTGAGAAAATAACTAACTTGAGATATTTTATGCTGATTGACTCTTTGCAAGGATTGTTTATTTAAAATGAGTTAAAAGGAAATCCATCCCTCTTGATCCTACTGACTACTTCAGTCACACTAATCACATGTACTTCGCTGCCTGCAATCAAATTTGACCCATAATTAACATTGTGCCTTGAGTGATTCTCCAATGTAGATAGAATTCCATCTTAACGACGATTATTGTAGCATTTCATTCTATGCAATGACTATTTCCATTTCCCAAATGAAAGACTCTATTAATGCTACCTTGGTGCTATAAATATAATACAATCTATTAAAAGAAAGCCTTATAAATATATATGAATGATTGTAAGTCCCTATCTATAAATCTGTTTAAAATACTACCCTTTCAGTTCATTGCATTTTAGTGCAATGACTTTCTATGAATGTGCATTTAATGTTACAATATTAAAGTGCACTATGATTTTTTTAGTATCAAAAGGTACCAGCACCATGAGGGGTAGAGATGGAATTATACTAGGAACGTGGGGCGTGAATAGATTTCCTTCCTTTAGTCATGTGGCAATACTACAGTCATCTCCTTAGACCCGGTCATGTAGTGATTTGGGAAAGGAAAAAAGGAAAGAAATGTGTAACCTTGGGAAACCCCAAGGCTTACCAGAAATGAGGCATGTTCCTTAAGGAAATGTCAGGTCCTTGTGATAAGGTGGAAAAGGGAAATAAAGCTGCATTGAGAATAAGATTTAAGTCAGTAATTCTACTGTGCTACTAGCTGTCAATTTCCATAGGACAAGCTCTTTTTAAAAGGAGAAATAAAACTGTCTGTACTCACAAATCATCAATATGGCATTTTGGAAAATATGCCAAATTTTATTGGAGATGTATTCAAATAAACTTGCTCTCTTCCTTCAAGACTCTAATCAAATAATCATCTCTTGCTTCGAGTTTTTCTTGATATATTTCTTCTCTCCAGTAGATTGTTGCTCAGATTTCAGGATCCCAATAGTATTTTGTACTTAATTAATTTTCAGCAAGTAGTTCACTATTGTGCAATAATTTGTGTTAGTGTCTATTTCTTCCACTAAGCCAAGAGTTCTTTAATGTCTGGGACTATCTTTCTTATCTTCAGATTCCAAGTAAGGATCACAGTGCCATATAGAGAATTCTAAATAAATGTTTTAAAATAATAATTTTTTGTCAGCAACTATTTATCAAATCCCTACCATGTGCAAAGAGCAAGGGTAGGGATTGGAGATTCTGAGTAAAAAAGTTAAAACCCTTAATGGAATTTACATATTAACGTAAGGCGAAATACAATACATAAATATATACTTATATATGATATTATAATCTGTTAATATCAGAAGAATTTACTGTCTGTTCCAACCAAAACCTGGTGGTAGGCAGTTGGTCCCTGGAAATCCCTCTTAGAGTAGTTACTTTAGGAAGCTTGCAATTAAAAATCCTTTCTCTGCCTCCTAGAGATGTAAATCTCCTACCACTCAGAACTGTATTCTCAGGGACCTGAGAACCAGTGTCTCTTTGAAGTGCAAACATTCAAGGAGGTAACTCTCAACCTTGTTCCCAGTCCTTGTTGAAGGGAAAGGACCCAGCATTGTAGCAGCCACGCTTTATTTTTTTTTTAATTTAAATTCAGTTAGCCAACTTATAGTACATCATTCATTTAAGATGTAGTGTTCGATAATTTATCAGTTGTGTATAATACCCAAAACTCATCACATCGCCTGCCCTCCTTAATGCCCATCACCCAGTTATCCCATCCCCCCACCCACAGCCCCTTCAGGGACCCTCAGTTTGTTTCCTACAGTTAAGAATCTTTCATGGTTTTCCTCCCTCTCTGATGAATTCCCATTCTGCTTTCTCTCCCGTCCCCTACAGTTCTCTGCCCAGTTTCCTATATTCCACATATGAGTGAAACCATACGACGTAGTGGCCTTGCTTTAACTTGCAGCACTGTCTCCGGTGTTGAAGACAGAGCTGTTTGTTTCTCCTCTGGATAAACTCCAATGAACAAACCCATATAGCCCAGTCACAGGGACCCGGCCCCTCTTGATACTGTCAGCGCCTTTGCCTCAGCATACCTCAGCCTCAAAAAAATCTCCTGCCTTTTGTTTCATGACGTTGAGTTCAGTACCCACTGGATCCCCTTTCCTATAGCAAGAGTCAGCACAGAGTAACACCTATCCTCAGCACTTTGCTGTCTGGCTTTGTTTATCTTTGACAGGTGTGTATGTGGAGAATGATCTCTTAGGCAGAGGGAAAAGCCCTCAGGTTGACGTTTCCTTGGTGTTTCTGTGGAACACGAGAGGCCAGGGAGGCTAAATCAGAGTGAAAGAGGACAGAGTGGTGGGAATGAGCTCAGAGTAATACCGGTCTGTATGCCCTCGGTAGAACTTTGGATCTTACGTGAGTAAGATAGACAGCCATTGGAGGAATTTATGCAGGGAATAGCATGATCTGACTTACTTTACAAAAATTACTCTGGCTGCGGAGTGGAGAACAGACTGTTGGCAAGCTGGGGACAAAAATGGAAGAAAGATTGCCAGTTAGGAGGTGATGGAAATGTCCAGAAGAGAAACAGCATGGATTGGACCAGCTTGTTGGTTGTGATGAAGGTGTTGAGAAGTAGTCAGAAAAATAGATTCGAACGAAGTTCATCTACTATATACCAATGTTTTCGTAAGCATGTGTTCCTGCTCAGGTGTGGAGAGTGTTCCGTGCCTTCCAGTCTTTCATACGTTTTTGTTTAAGAAAAAAAAAAAATCAAGACACCTCATCTACCAGCCATAACTGTGGTCCTTTTGGCACCAGCAGGGCTAACTGCCATCATCTTACTAACGATTGAATGCATGAGAACTTTTTGCGCAAGTCAGGGATTTTAATTCTGCATTAGAAGTAACTTGATGTGCAGGCTTTTGTCCCATACACAAAAAATAGACCATGGTAAATATACTAGTCTGCTGTACTTAATTTGTTAAAAAAAAATTTTTTTAATTTAAAAAATTATAACTTAAGGCCATGGGGGGAATTTCTCTGATGGAAAATAAATATTTCACTCAATGATTTTGCTCCCCTTCACTGGTCATTGCAGACAATATTTTGAATACTTAAGGCTTATACAATTCTGAAAGAATAATAGGAAATATATCCAGGAGAGACCACTTAAAAGTGGTTCTACAGAAAAAGAAGCCAAGAATTTACTAAAGCCTTTATATTGAATGCAGGAAACACAGAGTTTAGAAAAAGGATTAAACAGAGATCTTGGGGTTCAACTAAAATCCCTCTGTCTAAATATAATCCCGAATAAAACCATTTAAAAAGCAGTAACCTGGAACCTGTTTACTCTCCATTTGGGATCTAGGATAGTACCACTCATTCACGCATACAGTGACGTTGTACTGGGATGGGATCCTCCTTCATGCCAACCCTACTTTGCGCACTCGATAAGTCAGTGTGTTCCCTACAGTGCTCATAGCTACCGCCCTAACTCCCCATGGAAACCTCATCCTCTCAGCAGACTGACCAAACCTGACATTAGCTTAATTACTTTCTTTGTGGTGCTTTAGCGTCCGAAGCAATTCACATCTACTTTGAATACAGACGCTGACCTCAGATTAGTTTCATGAACTAAAAAATCCTTGATTTACTACTGTGTAAAATGGATTGTGGAAGAAATGATACCTAAATCCCGTTTCTGTATTCCTCTCTCAGAGTCCACTAACATTTTCATTTATTTAGAAAAATCTTTAGGGGTGCCTGGCTGACTCAGCCAGTAGAGCATGTGATTCTTGAGCTCAGAGCTTTAAGTTCGAGCCCCATGTCAGGTATAGAGATTACTTAAAAATAAAATCTCAAAAAAAAAAAAAAGAAAGAGTCTTTAAAGATCCTGTGTATTTGTCTCTAGTGGATTAATCACTTCAGAGATGGTCTCAGTTATCTGAAAATTACTGTGGAGTACACAAAAGGAGGGAGGCTTCCAGGAATTTTTTCGAAGTTATTTTATAAGGGTTGTGAAACCACACTTAATCACTCTGAAATAAGCATGCCATAGTTTTCTTTAAGGGTTTAAACAGTTTACAAAAGTAAAAAATTCCATCAACAGGGTATGGGATGAACCATTATGATCTCCCTGAGTATAAACTCGCCTACATCAGCTTTTTATCCTTCCCATTCAGACACCGTGGATAGCTTCTCATTCACTTTGCATCATACTTTTTTTCAGAAGGAACTGTGAAGATTAAGATACAGAAAACCACTTGTCCTTCTGTATATGATCAACCCAGAGTTATTTCAGTGTCAACATTCGGCCAGGGATTATTGTTTCCAAGACTGGAAAAGAGAGGGTCTAAGTTGTAGTCTTATTTCCATTTCTTTGATTTTGACAACAGAAGTTCCCCCTTATCCTCCTCCTTCACCCCCTCCTCCTCTTTCTCTTCCTTCTTCTTTCTCCTTCTTTTTCTTCTTCCTCTTCTTTCACTTTAACAATTCTAGGCTCCCAGGAGTATTGCTTTATAGAGCTGTACATAAAAACAGAGACGAGAAGAAATCAGACATTTGACGTAAAATGTATCTTTTATTCATTTCTCTATCTTCCCTGTAGGGCATGTTAGTAGTATCATTAAAATAATTGTGAACTTTTTTTTTTCAGGTCTTTACGAGATATTACACATTTTGGTTTATAAATATTGAGGAAAAAAATTAAATGTAACTGTAGTTCACAGTGATCATAATAAAACTGAAGGCATTAAAGACAAAGGGAAATGTTAAAAGCAGTTAGAGAAAAGGCATGTTGCTTCAAAGGAGTCTAACAGATTGCATATCAAAAAAATTAATAGAAACCAGAAAACAATAAAATGGTATCCTCAAATGGTAAAAGTAAATGACTGCAAAATTAGAATTTTATGCCAAGCAAAAGTATTGCTTAAAAACAAAGGTGCGTTTAAGGCATTTTTAGACAAAAACTGAATTCAGCATCACCTGATTAACTAAAACACCACAAAATGTTTTTACAGCCAAAGAAGTGATGCCAAGTTATAGTAAGGAATGCGGGAAAGAATAAATGTAAATGCAAAGGACAGATATGTGAGAAAATTAAATTCCAATTGATTATGTTTTTTAAAACACTGGTGAGAGTTACATATAAAATTAAAATAGTCTGCCACAATACACAAAAGTTGGGAAGGGAGTAAATAGATGTAGTGTTTTGTTTTGTTTTGTTTTGCTTAAGGATTTTATTTACTTCTTTGACGAGGGATAGAGCAAATAGGCAGAGTGGCAGCAGGCAGAGGGAAAGGGAGGGAGAAGCAGGCTCTCTGCTGAGCAGGGAGCCCAACTTGGGGCACGCAGGGCTTGATCCCAGGGCCCTGGCATCATGACCTGAGCTGAAGGCAACCACTTTAACCGAATGAGCCACCCAGATGTCCTGAGTTAGTGTTCTAAAGACCTTGCTTTGTCTGGAATGTAGAGCTGCCAGTGTTTCCAGGCATTGGAGGAGAAAACTAGAATGATTTTCCAATTATTGGAATTACACTGATTCCAATTGGACTGATAAATTGAAGGAAAGAAAGTAAAAGGAAAATAAAAGTGGAACAAATGAGAACCAAATTTAAAATGGTATATATCCATAACTGTATTAAAATTACATTGAATAAATAATTCAAATTAAAGGACAGCAATTGTCAAGCAAGAAATAAAATCTATTCCAACCATATGCTGCTTACAAGAAGCACATCTTAAATATGAGTACACGGCAAAGTTAAAGTACACAGATGGAAAAGTCATACCATTCGAGTATTAACTAAACAAAACTGATAAAAGCTACAGTACTATAACAAAAATTGTAATTTAAAGACATAAGTATTTCTAGGTACAGAGAACTATTATGGAAGAGTCAATCTACCAGGGTGATATGGCAATTCTAAGCTGACATATCATACCAAGAATATATCAAGTTGGTATGTACCATATAATACAGTTTCACAATATCTAAAGGAAAAAAAATTTAAAGAAATTCAAGGTCAGATAAAAAATGCAGAATTATGCTAAAAGATTTTAAGTATATCTTTTTCAGTAACTAACCACACTAAAATTAGTATTACAAAAATGTTGAACAGGATTTACAAATTAAATTAATTACATATATAGAGAACACTATAATCAACATCTCCAAATGAAATAATTTTAATAGATTTTAATTTTTAGAGTCTATTTAGGTTCATTGCAAAACTGAGTAGAAGGTACAGAAATTTCTCATTTACCCCCAGCCCGCATGAGCATAGCCTCCCTCATTATCCACCCCCCCACCCCGAGATGTGGATTTGTTATAGTTGATGAACCTACATTGAGTCATCATTATTCCCCAAGTTCATAGCTTGCATTATGGTTCACTCTTGGTGGTGTGCGTTCTGTGGGTTTGGAGAATTGTACGGTGACATATATACCATTGTCAGTGGTGACATTTACCATTACAGTACCATAAAGAATGATTTCACTGCCCTAAAAAAAACACTGCCCACCTATTCATCCCCTTCCCCACTCCCCACCCCCAGTCCCTGGCAACCTGATCTTTTTAACGTCTCCATGGTTTTGCCTTATATCAGAATTGTCATATAGTTAGAATACTATAGTATGTAGCATTTCGGACTGGCTTTTTCAATTAGTGATATACGTTTAAGTTTCCTCCATATCTTTTTGTGGCATGGTAGCTCAGTTCTTTTTTAGTGCTGAATAATATTTCTTTTTCTTGATATCATAGTTTCCTTATCCATTTATCTACTGAAGGACATCTTAGCTGCTTTCAACTTTTGCCAGTTGTGAATAAAATTGCTATAAATATCCATGTCCAAATTTTGTATGGCCAGAATTTCCAACTCCTTTAGGTAAATACCAAGGAGCACAATTGCTGAATTGTATGAGTATGTTTCATTTCATTTTTTTTATTTTAATGTTTTTTTATTATATTATGTTAGTCACCATACAGTACATCCCCGGATTCCGATGTAAAGTTCGATGATTCATTAGTTGTGTATAACACCCAGTGCACCATGCAATACATGCCCTCCTTACTACCCATCACCAGTCTATCCCATTCCCCCACCCCCTCCCCTCCGAAGCCCTTGTTTTATTTCATTTTGTAAGAAACTACCAAACTGTCTCCCAAAATGGTTGTACGATTTTGCATTCCCATCGGAATGAATGAGAGCTCCTGCTGCCCCACATCTCTGCCAGTATTTGGTGTTGTCAGTGTCCTGGAATTGGGCCATTCTAATAAGTTTGTCGTAGTATCTCATGGTTGTTTTCATTTGCATTTCCTGATGGCACGTGATACGGGGCATCTTGTCATGTGCTTATTTGCCGTTTGTATGTCTCCTTCAGTGAGGTGGCTATTAATGTCTTTGGCCTGTTTTTTAATTGGATGGTTTGTTTTCTTATTGTTGAGTTCTAAGAGCTCTTTGTAATTCTGGGACAACAGTGCCTTTTAAGATGTGCGTTTTGCAAATATTTCCTACCAGTCGGTGGCTTGTTTTTTCATTCTCTTGACAGTGTCTTTTGCAAAGCAGATATTTTTAAAAAAATTTTGACAATGGAACAAAGATAGTCTTTTTAACATATGGTACTGGAACAACTGGACAGCCACATGCAAAAAAATGAATCTAGACAGAGACCTTACAACCTTCACAGAAATTAACTCAAAATGGTTCATAAGCCTAAGTGTAAAGTGCAAACCTATAAAACTCTTAAAAAGATAACAAAGGAAAAAATCTAGATGACCTTGGTTTGGTAACGACTTTTAAAACACAATAGCAAAAGCATGATCCATGAAAGAAGAATTGATAAGCTGAACTCATTAAAATCTGTATCTCACTTCATTTTACAGATTTCTTTAGGCAATATCGTCCACACTTGTAGTTTCAGCTCTCACATTTTTGTTTGAACTATAAAACATATCTTTAATAAAGACCTAACTCTTGAGTTCCGGATCCTTACTTTTAATGTCCCCTAGTGTTTCCACACTGATGTGCCACAGTCATCCGAAGCACAACTTGTACAAAAGCCAAAATTCCTGTCCCTCTTTTCCAAACATGATCTTTATCCTTTATCCCCTATGCTGATTATTTGTATCACCAGTCATTCCATGCTTAAGTTAGAAATCAATTATGTCATTCTAGACCTCCTTTTCTTTATCACTGATTAGATATACCTTATATCACTAATTATTACTTTATCACTGATTGTCAGTTCTATTTCTTGCGTACTTTCTAAATATTTATTAGGCTAGTCTCTTACATCCACAGTGTTGGTGTTAGTCAGACACTCATAATTTTCTCACTAGGATAATTGCATCAGCCTGTTTCTTAGTCCCTCTAAAATTCATTTTCCATAGTGCCTCAACAGTACAAAACACAAAATATGAATCTGACCAAACCACTCACCCTCTTGCTTTTAATCCAGTAGTAACTATCTACAGCATTTAGGATAAAGCATAAATTTTATAAGATGATGTACAACTTTTTGTGTTTTCAGCCACCTCCCCATCTTTCCAGCATTATCTCCTACATCCCTTGCCATCCACTCTGTGCTGTGCTCGTACTGAACCACTTCATGTTCCACAACTCACCATGCTCTGTCTCAGATCCATATTTTGTTATGTGCTGCTGTCTCTACTGGGAATGGAGTCCCTTGTCTTTATTTATTTTTTTTTTTTTAAAGATTTTTTTTTTTTTTTATTTATTTATTAGACAGAGAGAGACAGCCAGCGAGAGAGGGAACACAAGCAGGGGGAGTGGGAGAGGAAGAAGCAGGCTCATAGCTGAGGAGCCTGACGTGGGGCTCGATCCCATAACGCCGGGATCACGCCCTGAGCTGAAGGCAGACGCTTAACCGCTGTGCCACCCAGGTGCCCCTCCCTTGTCTTTAACATCTGGTTAATTTCTCCTCATCCTTCCTAATTTCAACATTACTTCTTCCTAGAACCTCTATTTCCCCTGGGCTATGTTTGGATCACTCTCCCTGTACTTCCATTATCACTCTGTGCAAACATCAATTTGAACACTTAGCACATTGCATTTTGATAGTTTGTGTGTGTTTACAGCCTTACTAATGGCTATATTACTTCTAACCCATACTGGATAGTTAGTGCTCTTTTCTCCAAGTAAATACTTCTAAATGGGATTATGAAATCTAGTATAAGTTTAATATTATATGAATTACGTTATCGATATTTGAAAAACCTGGGTGCAAGTTAGGTTTTGCCACCAATCTTCCTGGCGGCTAAGCTTTGGAGTGTTAAAACACTAAATTGTCAACTCCTCAAGACCAGGAATGTTGCCATTATTGTCAAAATAGTACTTATTAGGTGATATCTGTTCATTAGTGTTCCTGAACAGATAATTGCCTGATGGACCTTCGGAAGAAATTGTTGATAGTAAAGGATGGTTCAGTGCCACTGCTCCAAGGTGATGTTGGGGGTGCAACATATCTAGTCTCAGAGCCTGGACACCGTGGTGTACTCTTCACCCTAGTCTGCAAGGCTGTGAGCGCATCTCCAGCCTCCTTAAGCTGGCAGCGAAGGCAATGTTTGTTCTCAAATTATTTTTATAGTTGCCCCATGCGTTCCTTAAATGGATGGAAATTGGACATATTTATTTTATTGGGAATTTTTCTTAAATGTGTTTGCAAAGTATACAATTCTATAATGAATGGGACTTAAATCATTGAAGACCATTTAAATATTCTGCCTCCTTGGGTTTTTTTCCCATTTAAACTTCTCCTTAAATAACTAAACATGTCCTGTTTTTCAGGGTCGTTTTTCTATAAACCTGACAAACAGCCATGGGTGTTCTCTGTAGTCTCTCTTTTGCTAGTAAATGAAGTTAAAAGTTAATCATAAATCAGAGTGCCATAATTTTTCATGGTCACAGCACAAAACAACATCAGAAATACATATGAAACTCTTAACTCTGGCCGAGAAATGAATTATCTAAAATTCACTTTATGCTGTGCTGAGAGGATAAAGATAATGATATTTGTGTTTTCTAGGCCAGAGAATGACAAAATGCTCTGGAATACATGAGTAGTCTCAGGACAAAAAACATGTGCTTCAGACTCAGGAAAAACCTCAGGGACTTTAAGCCTTTGTAACAAGACTGAGATGTTCAAAATTCAAAAAGTTTCAGAAGTCTAAACTTTGGAGCTCCTAGTAAACTTGCAAATAAAAGTTAATGCCTTACTGTAGGTTGTATTACTCTTAAATCAAACTAGATTGTCAGAGCTTTTTTCTTTTTTTCAAGTAAATATTTCCAGATGGGATTATTAAATGCACTGTAATATCAGCTTAACATTAAATGAGTTACATTATTTTGATTTGGAAAACTCAGTGTTCAACCTAGTTCTGCCCCTTAACTTCCTGGCTACTGAATTTCCAGCAGATCTGTCCTCTCTCAGGACTTCCATCACCTAATCTCTAAAATGGTGATTACAGATAATACATGTCACATATCGTATGATTGCTGGGAATATATGACAAAAGTTTTATTAGACAGCTATGTATACTTTAAAGTACTCCATATTAGTTTTATTCCATGTTTTAATTACTATCCTTTCTCCTCAAACTAACACATTATATATCATATAGATTATAGATTATATGACCCAAGCATCATATCTGCTTTTAACAGGGTTACTAAAATATTATTCACTAATTGGTTCAGATAAGTACCAGATTGTTTTGTTTGGTGGATCTTATTTTTTTTTTAAGATTTTATTTATATATTTGACAGAGAGAGAGAGACAGGCAGAGGGAGAGGGAGAAGCTAGCTCCCCACTGAGTAGAAAGCCAGACGTGGGGCTTGATCCCAGGACCCTAGGATCATGACGCAAGCCAAAGGCAGACACTTAACTGACTGAGCCACCCAGGCACCCCAGTTTGATGAATCTTAAATGGTGGGATGAGTTTGTAGATGTAGACCAGCTGAAATTTGGTATATGGTCCCTGGAAAATAAATCATGCAGCCCTTGATCTTCCTTAATTATTTTTTGGGCTGACTTTTGAATTTTTGCAGTTCATGTATCCATTTTCTTTACCACTCATACAGCAAGTTTTTAGTAAAGCTCATGTCATGTTCCAGGCATTGGATTATGTGACTAAGACAAAATCCTTAAATTCGAAACAGTCATAATAGTGGAGAGAGAGAGACCAGCAAACAACAACTAAAATGCTATATACAAGTGCTAGGATACATGCAGAGGGTGCTGTGGGAAGATGGCTTCCAAGAGGAGGTGACTTTAGAGTTGAGATTTTAAAAATGAGTAGCAGATGCCGTTAGCTCCCCGAAACAGTACAGTAGGGGAGAGGTGGTGGTAAGGAGATGCCCTCAAGGCAGAAAAGGGCATGTGTTTTTCAGAGGGAGGAGCATATGTAAGAGTAGAAATAGAAAATGAGTCTATTTCAGCAAAATCACTGTAATGCTCACCAGCAAGTTTTCTTCCCTGCTGCGGAGGGAAAGAAAAAAGCACATTCAGGAACTCTAAGAGGTTCAGTGTGTTTGGAGCCCAAGACAGAAATCACAGCATGGCTGGAGTGAGGCTAGGAAGAGAAGAAGAAGACAGATCAGGAAGTGCAGTATGTGCTGGGCTGAGGAGTTTGAGTTTTATTATTAAAGGCTGTGAATACCTGTACAAGAATTTTAAGCAGGGTTGTGATTTGATTGGGTTCAGATTTCATGTGTATTAAAATCTGATGGTTGTGTGGAGTGTGGATCGACCGGACTAAGCATCGACACTGAGGCCGTGACCTAGGGCAGCCAAGAAAATAGGTGTGAACTGAGAACTTATCAGTGGGGACACACTTTGGGGAATCTCAGAGAGTAAGACTTGTCCCTTATTAAGAGCATCAGTGTCTTTTCAGTTCCAATAAAAACAAAATCCAAACTCCTTATCATGCCCTTAAAGTCTCTGCAAAACCTGACTCCTAAGTGACAATAGATGGCAATATAACACAGTGTCAAAAGAGTGAACTTGTCTATTTCAATCTCAGCTCGGCAATTAGTTCATGTGTAAATTACTTCACCTCTATGTGACTCAGTTTCCTAATTCCTAAAATAAGGATAAAAATCATAAAGCCAATATGAGAGTAAAATGTGATACTCCACTTCAAGTTCTTGCTCAATAACTGGGCTCTGCAAAGCACTCAATGAATGCCAGCTAATCGACACATCTCAGGCCATTCTCTATATTCATATATTTCAACTTCACTGGTCTTCTGACAGACTACAGAATGAACTCACAGGTTTCGGAGGATTGAAACTTTTTGTCCTAAATTTAGCCGCAAACACTCTTTATCCAATGGGATTGTTCCCTTATATCCTTCAGCTCATGGCTTGTAAAAACCTTCCTTGAGCACTCTGTAAAATATATACCCTTCATTATTCTTTATCATGTCAACCTGGTTATAGTCTCCAGAGCATTTAGCATAAGCTCTAATCATTGAGTTTATTTACTTACTTACTTGTTAATTGCGTGTCTCCCCGACTAGACTAACAGCTCTATAAGAATTCCTTATTCTCTCATGTAACTCTGCATCCATCGGTCCTCAGGTCAGCATGGGTGCAAAATAGGTTTTAATAAATAAATGTTAAATATGACCAAATACGGTACAACATACAGATTTGAAAAGTGATGCAATGTGGAAAGTATGGACTAATGGCAAAGGAGAGGTCGCCAAGCATGATGAATGTAAGGGGAGGAAACATTTGGGTGGTGAAGAAAGATGAACATTTCAGGTTTAGACACATTTGTGGACACAAGTGAAGCTGTGGAGAAGGCATTTGGCTACCAAGGCTGAATCTCCGAAGAGAGGTTTGAATTCAAGATAGAATCGATAGATAGTAGTAGTTATAGCTGTGAAAACAGATGCCTTCACCTGGAAAGGGCTTTTTCAATCAACAACGGCAGGAGCTTGGTAAGGAACCCAAGGACACCACCCTTAGAGGTGCAGATGGAGGGAGTCTGAACGGGAGGGAGGAAGACTGATAGGAGAACTTAGGAAAACCACCCACCAAACCAAACAGGTGTGAGCAGTATTATGGAAGCCACGGGAGAAGTTATTTAAATCCGTAAAGATAGCCTGATGGTCCAGGTTTTTAGCTCTTTCTATAAATGTCTCAGGGACTCAGGAGCTCTTCGTGAGGCATCACCACCTATCTCTGGTGTCACCCTGTCCTCAAGCAGGCACATTGTTTTGGGATTTTGTCTGCTTTGTTCCTTTGGCATTCCTGGTCCCCATCTTTTATTATTTTTCCCTCCATTTCATTAGGCAAAATACTTTTTTTCTTCTACCCTTAATATTATGGAGATTTTAGTTACGTGGTCCAGAGCCCTCATTTGAAGCCGTACATTCCTTTACTCTGAATTCACTGGAGAGGTCTTCAGACCACGGGATTGAAGGTGACTGAGATGCCTTCATGTGGCCAAAGTTTCTCAAGTGGGCATGAAAACTGGGTCTTATTACTGACATTATTTACCTCTTAATATGAGAATACAGGCATGTATGCAAGCGTATACACTTAGACAGGTCCTGTTTGGTGGTCTGTATTGAACGGCCCTATTTGATGACATGGTACACGAGTTAGAGGAATAAGTGAACCAGCACGTTTCGCTGGATGCTCATTATTTTTTTTTTAGGAAAAGGTAAAAAAAAAAGTTGTTCAGAAAAAGTAAGATTCTCTCATGAGGAAACTTTCCTGATTGTATGGAAACAAATGTAGTTTTAAAATAAATTTGAAGCAGATTGTGAGGAAAGAAGGGAGGGGTCTTCTCTGGCAGGTTATCTGCTTGGATTGAGTGAAGACATTCTTAGAAACCTGTGAACAGAGAATCTGGAATGCTAGTGAGGTAGGAGATTATTAGTAGTAAAAACGAAAACCCACACTGCGTCTCCTATTCCAAATGTGGCAGGTTTTCTGTCTAACTTCATCACTGGGATTGTGACATGATAACTCTTTGTCTTGTGAATGATTTTTGAGCACCGTGTATTCCACAACGGCTGTCTAACAATAGCCCAAGACACTATGTGATGACTTAGCTGCCGAGTCCAGTTGGAATTTGTCATCGTTCCTAGAATCCCACTCGGATCTACCGTGTTCGGTGACCGAAGGAGTTCACTGGAATACTTTGGAAAGAGCTGGCAGAAGAGAACTCGGTAATTAAAGGACTTCACACAAGCAAGATGATTCCTACTTAAACTAAGACTTTTATTATTATTTCTTTTTTGTTCCGTGGCTCTCTTTTTTACCCCTAGCCCTTTGTGAATATTTGTGCAGTACAGCTTAATGCTAACAAAGCAAGTCAGGAAATGACTGTGGCATCAATAGAGAAGGAACAGAATTAGAGGAAAATGGATAGTGGCTAACGAAATTGCGCACATGGTTTTTAAAAAGGACAAGATCAAATAAAATACCTTACATTTATCATTATATGAAACTGGAGACAATTTTTGACTCAATAGGCAGGAAATTAGACACGAGATGCAGGCATTGTTAATGTGACTTTCCTACTCGAGTCCTGGCTCATTGTAATGAGAGTCACCTCTCTGCCTCTCCTGGAATTCTAGCTTTTATGACATTTTCGCCGAGCTACCCCTCTGTCCTTTAGTCATGCATCCTAATAGCCTACAGCAGCACACAGTCCACATCATAAGACGCAGCCTTTCTGCTTCTGTAAATGAGTTCAACCACTTCAAAAGCCACTCCCTTTGTTCCTTGATTTCTTTTTGAGCTCCTAGCAACCACCATTGTGTCAGATTCTAAATTTAGATGCATTTCATGCATCTCTCTGAATCTCCAAATTATACTCCATCAGTGCACAACTGAGATTAAACCTTGGGCTCTTCAGTCTGTGTAGAGCGAACTACCGTACACTTATTTCTTTATGCATGGAAGCCTTATCAAAAGCAGGCGCACAGGAACAAAAAAGGCAATGCTGAGATCTGTTACAAATGGTGGAGCTACTAAGTCAGTCATTTGCTGCTTCCTGAACATCCCTCTTTCTCCTCCCCTCTGTCATTATGAATTCTTCACAGTCAATTCCATACTTCATTTCTCAGCACCTCTCATGCAACTTAATAATTTCTAATTAGATTGGCTCATGCAACCTGGTAATTTAAGTCAGGCAAACTCCCTTTAGAAAGTGAAGAAGGAGGCAACGGGTCTACACAGGGTGGTTGAGAAGCACTCCTCAGCACTTAAGTCTATAGAAGCATAGTGCCAGTTTTTGATAGGCTTTCCCTCCCTTGTCTGAATTTTCCTGGTCCCATTAGAGGAGAGAGACAGGGACACAGTGTGATGCTGGGGTAAAACCTGAAGGAACCGGTATGCTACAAACCAGTCAAAGCAGAAAATGCAGATTCTGTGAAGGATGTGTTTCCAAACACTGGCTGGGCTTCTGACAAAGTCTGCACCGATGGTGTTCATTATTATTTTAAGTCCCTTTTCAAGAGTTATATCCTGGAAAAGGATCTGCAAGGCCAATACCTTCATCTTTTTACATCTAGGTCAACTACAATCATCTAAAATCTCTGTCAGGAATGTCTCCTGTGTTTAAAGATATTCAAAGAATAAATTGTTAGGCCTTTAAGTATGAATTCATTCCAGCATTTCCACATTTAGAGGAATAGAAAACCCACAGGTAATTTCTTTGATCATCTTATTTGAGAAAGTCATGAAGCAAGGCTAAGAATACATTTTCTGGAAACCTGACCGGATAGCCCATAGAAATCGGCAACTACAACCGTAAAACACATCCTTACCCGGTAACAAGTACACATTTTGTTCCTGTCAGCTACTGTGCAAAATCATAATGTGTAGCACATAGTAAACGCCCACTAAACATGTGCTCAGGGAAAGAATTATGAAATAAATGTGTACTGGTCCCTGAGGCAGCCGAGGGTACATTACAAATGCCCACAATCCCTGCTTCACTACCCCTCTCTTAACGGACTCAATTGATTTTTTCCTTCCAGGTTGACGTCTGATCCAGTGACTGTTCGTACGTTCAATGTGACATCTTCCTTAAGCTGTATGTTCTCCACATAATGGCCCAAGTGATCGTTTTCATTCTTTTCATGTTCAGCATATACTTACTGAGTTCGTGTTCTGGGCTTGCACTTCACTGGGGTCTGAGGAGAAAGAAAAATTATACCCATAAGTACCTCATAATCTGAATGGAAAATGCATATGTAAAGAAATACAGCCATCGCAATAGAACTAATAACACTTGGCTCTTGGCACTCTTGGGTTTATCATTCATAGTTTTGACTATTTGAAAGCATTTCCTAAGCTCGAAATGATCATTATTTTTGAAGCATTGGTTTGACAATGAGCTGTAGGAGCCTGGCAGGCAGACACGAGTCAGGGATCCAGTGGAGCTGGCTGCAGCTGACATCTTCAGCTCAGCAGATCATTGCTTATCGTGGCGGCCTCCTAAGTCTTTATATATGCGAGAACTATCTGAAATTGTGATCTTTGAAAATTGGGGGTCAGATGGAGACTTTTTTTCATCTGTCATCTCAGATGAACAAGTGAAGGAGAAAAATCCTCTCTGTAGAGGAAGCCTGGGACCAGATTTATAGTAGGGAAGATAGTTTATCTGCACATCCAAAGATCAGTAGACCCTTTCCAGGTACTTGATAAGAGAGAGATACTTCGGGGCCCGTAAAACCAGTGTATGCAGACGCGGAAGCACAGAATGTCCCCATAGATGACAGAAGTAGCTCACTATGGCTGAAGCGTAGGGCCTACGTAGGAAATGTTCCTGGAGGATGCGATTCTTTTGTTAGGTTGTGAGGAGCTCATTGCTGAACTTCAGGTTCAGAAATAACAGGATTAGATGAGCTTTTAACATCTGTCATATAATCAAATACTGCATACGTAAAAGACTGCTTTTTATATTCTATTTTTAAAAAGATTTTATTTATTTCTTTGAGAGAGAGAGAGAGTGCACATGGTCAGGGGTGGGAAGGGACAGAGGAAAAGGGAGAAGCAAACTCCCCACTGAGCAGGGAGTCAGATGCAAGGCTCAATCCCAGGACCCTGAGTTCATGATCTGAGCCAAAGGCATATGCTTAACCAACTGAGCCACCCAGGCACCCCTTTATATTCTATTTTTAATGGAATTTCTTCACTTTGGGTTTCTCTGGAAGCTGACCCTAAAGAAAGATTTGAGTAAAACAAGTATTTTTTTTCTTAAGAAGGTATTTATATATTTATGTCTTTAGGTAATCCCAGGACACCACCTATAGAGTACTGTGACAGTGATGTAGGCAAGACAAGGCAGCCGAGAGTTTATCATGTTAGTTGCCCCTTTGCATGCCAAGTCTAATCCCACTGGGATCCCCGAGACCCAGGCTCAAGTATATATTTAGGAGTTCTTCCCCCCCAGCAATCTGCTCTGGCCTCCTGAGCAGATGACAGAGGGCCAGAGAAAACTCCAGAGCAACTAACCGTGTGTGTTGGTAGGCAGATGTCACTGAGGTGGCACCAGCAAAGGGTACGTGTCAGGGCACCAATGTCATCCATAAAGGAGTATTCCAGGGATGCACTGACAGGGAAAAAATACTGCTTATATCTGTACAAATCCACCAGCACAACCAGAAAACTACTTTAAGACATATTATGTAGGAGAGGGTTATCTGCTTCAAATATCACACTACCCCACTTCCTCCCCTGCATGGTCGCACTCACGTTACTTTCCAGTTTTCACTTATTTCAACTTTATTTGATTCTCCTCTGACCTCTGGACATAGGTAAGGTGATATAACCATTCTTGTGTTAGAGATGAAGAAACTGAGTTAGGAGGAATTCAACATTTTGTCATTTAGCTGTGGTAAAAACCAAGTCTTCTTGGTCCTAGTGTTTTTTCTCTATTATACAACTGCCATAAAAGGAATATTTAGCTTGTCCAAATCTTCCTCAATGGTGATTCATTCAAAAATTAAAAGTCTTTGTATTGGAATGCAGAAACAATTTGTTAGAAGGTGGAGGAGGGTCAGGAAAGCAGCCTGCAGGCTGAGAAGGCACTCGAAGGGTGAAGATGAAGCAAGCCATTGCATACCACTTACACAGATTCTCTTCAGGGTCGCTGACAGACAGGGCCGATGGATAGACAGATGACCTGGGCTACTCTCCTCCCCTAGTATCTGCCAAGTCCAGACCTTAATCCTCAGATTTTATAGGGCAAGGGGCATGGTGGTGAGGCCACCGGGTGGTTATCTAAGTGGTGCCATCTGGGGGTGCCAGGGTGGCTCAGTCCGTTGAGCATCTGACTCTTGATTCTGGCTCAGGTCATGATCTCAGGGTCATGAGATTGAGCCCCAAGACAGGCTCTGCGCTCAGCAGGGATTCTGCTTGTCCCTCTCCTCTCCCCCACTTGTGCTCCCTCTCTCTCTCCCCACCATAAATAAATAAATAATAAATAAAATATTTACAAAGTAAAAAAATAAAAATAAAGTGGTGCCACCTGTACACCAGAGGATCTTGACTAGTTCTCTACAAGGGGACCTTCTGTGCACCACTCCAGGGACGATCAGAACAAGGCTTCCCTCATTCTGGTCAGGGCTTTCATTAACCTCCCCCGGACCTGGAATATGTAGCCTTGAGGGAGGTCATTGCACAGGCATGAACAAGATGGAAGACCAAAGAAGGGGTCAGCCTTGTCATCACTCCTACACAATTCAAATAGTTATAATTTGCCAATTATTTTTCTAGTCTATAAGAAGATACCATGCAGAGAATTGTCTCCTCTTCTGACTGGGGATGTAAAACGTCGTGGGCCATACGCAAGGAGCAGAGTGAACATGTGGAGGCTGGGGTTGGGAATGTTGGACTGGATTTGGCGGTCCCACCAGCTTGGGAGAGGAGGTATGTTACAGGACAGAAAAGTGAGTAGTACAAAACCAGAGTTGAGTTTCAATTGGTACTCTGTGTGTGAAAGGGTTACTAAATAGATCAGGGTGGTTGGAACCAGGCACTCAGAAATATTAAAAATGTCAGCTTACATAATCAATGGGTCAGAAGGTAGGTGGACAAACTGGAACAAGAAGACAAATGACAAAAATGAGATGAGCTGATCAGAGATTTGGAGCATGAAAAATGAATCTAAATATACCAAAAATGTATGACAAACTCAAGGTCCAGCCATTTAGATAATTGGTCTGGGAAGCAGGAAATGGGAATACATAGCAGGAAGGACAGAACTTGGACAGTTCATTGGCTATAAAACAACAGAACTTAAGTTTCATCACCTTTGGGAAACTTTTTAAAAAATCTTCCTCCTTCCAGAGGAACGAATTCATGAATTAGCATTTGGGAAGAAATGGTTCTATTAATGGTCTAAAACATTTCCTATTTCACTAAAAATAGGCTATATATAGGCATGCCTCATTTCACGGTGCTTCCTTCTGTTGGGCTTTGCAGATACTGTGGTTTTTACAAATTGAAAGCTGTGGCAACCTTGCATCCAGTAAGTCTATCAGTGCCATTTCTCCAACATTTGCTCATTTATGTCTCTGGGTCACATTTTGGTATTCTTACAATATTTCAAGCTCTTTCATTATTATTATATTTGTTATGGTGATCTGTAACCAGCAATCTTTGATGTTATTATTGTTGTTGTTTTGGGGTGTCACAAACTGTGCCCATATAATATGGCAAACTTAATCAATAAATATTGTTTATAAATAAATGTTACTCCACCAACTGGCTATTTCCTCACCTCTCTCCTTCTCCTTGGGCCTCCCTATGTCTGAGAAACAATAATATTGAAAGTACGCCGATTAATAACCCTACGATGACCTCTAAGTGTTCAAGTGAAAGAAAGAGTCACATGTTTCTCACTTTAATTCAAAAGATAAAAATGATTACATTTAGGAAGGCATGTTAAAAGCAGAGACAGGCTGAAAGCTAAAACTCTGTGCCAAACAATTAGTCAAGATGTAATTGCAAAGGAAAATTTCTTGAAGGAAATGAAAAGTGCTACTTCTGTGAACACATGAATAAGAAAGCAAAACAGCCTTATTGCTGATGTGGAGAAAGTTTTACCAGTGGTCTGGATAGAAGATCAGCCCAGCCACAACATTTCCCTTAAGCCGAAACCTACTCCAGAGCAAGGCCTTACCTCTCTTCAATCCTGCGAAGGCTGAGAGAGGTGTGGAAGCTGCGGAAGAAAAGTCTGAAGCTAGGAGGTTGGTTCATGAGATTTAAAGAAGGAAGCCATCTCCATGATATAAAAGTACAAGGTGACACGGCAAGGGCTGCTGTAGAATCTGCGGGAAGGGATCCAGAAGACGTAGCTCAGATCATTAAGGAAGGTGGCTACATTCAACAACGGACTTTCAATTCAGATGAAACCGCCTTCTATTAGAATAAGGGGCTATTTAGGACTTCATAGCTAGAGATGAGAAGCCAATGCCTGGCTTCAAAGCTTCAGAGGACAGGATGACTCTCTTGTTAGGGGCTCATGCAACTGGTGACTTTCATTTGAAGCCAGTGGTCACTGACCATTCCAGAAATCCTAGGGCCCTTAAGAATTACACTCAATCTACTCTGCCTGCGCTCTATAAATGGAACAACAAAGCTTGGATGACAGCGCATCTTTTTATAACATGACTTGCTGAGTATTTTAAGCCCACTTTTGAGATCTACAGCTTAGAAAAAAGGATTCCTTTCAAAATATAACTGCTCATTGACAATGCCCCTGGTCACCCAAGTACTCTGATAAAGATGTACAATGAGATTGATGTTGTTTTCATGCCTAATAAAAAAAAATCCATTCTGCAGCCCATGGATCAAGGAGTCATTTTGGCTTTCAAGTCTCATTGTTTAAGAAATACATTTCGTGAGGCTATAGCAGCCATAGATAGTGATTCCTCCGATGGATCTGGGCAAAGTCAGTTGACAACTTTCTAGAACGGTTTACCATTTTGGATGCCATTAACAACATTCGTGATTCATGGGAAGAAGGCAAAATATCAGCACGAAAAGGAGTTTGGAAGTCGTGGATTCCAATCCTCACGGATGACTTTGGGGGTGCAACACTTCAGTGGAGGGAGTAAGAGCAGATGTGATAGATACAGCAAGAGAACTAGAATTAGAAGTGGAGCCTGAAGATGGGACTGAGTTGCTGCAACCTCAGGATAAAACGTGAATGGATGAGGACTTGCTACTTAATACGTGAGCAAAGAAAGTGGTTTCTTGTGATGGAAAATACTCCTGGTGAAGAGACTTTGAAGATTGTGGAAATGGCAATGAAGGATTTAAAATATAGCATAACCCTAGTTGATAAAGCAGTGGCAGCGTTTGAAAAGATTAACTTCAATTTTGAAAGAAGTTTAACTGGATAAAATGCTATCAAACAGCATCATATGCTACAGAGAAATCGTTTGTGAAAGGAGGAGTCAATGGATGCAGCAAACTCATTGTCATCTCACTTTAAGAAATCACCCCACCCTTCAGCGACCACCACCCTGATCTGCCAGCGGCCATCCATATCGAGGCAAGACCCTCCATCAGCAAAAAGATTACAACTTGCTGAAAGTTCAGGTGATGGTTAGCATGTTTAAGCAATAAAGCATTTTTTAATTAAGGTATGCTCATTGTTTTTTTAGACACAATGCTATTGTGCACTTAATAGACTGTGGTATAGTGTAAACATAAATTTTATATGCACTGGGAAACCAAAACATTTTCTGACTTGCTTTATGGCCCTATTCACTTCATTGTGGGGGTCTGGGACCAAACCTGCAATATCTCTAAGGCATGCCTGTATAAAAGAAATAGGTTTAAAATAATGATTGTCGGCTGCAAACATGCGAGGACAGAAGGTATTGGCGGTGTTTTTCAGATCCATTATGAGCAACGACACTCAGGGAAGCTCTGAGCTCCGAGTGTCACTAACTCGGCCTGTCTCTTCTGAATACCGTAAGAGTATTGGTTATAACATGCTTGGGAGTCACTTCAGTTCAGATAGGCTTGTTTTAACACTGAAAGAGAGGGATCGTTACCTCAGGACTTAAAGATGATAACAAAAGGAATACTCAGAAACTATTTAACCTAACTGAAAAATGAATTATTCATAGTTCATAAAACAGCTTAAACATGATCAAACAATAAATTATAAAGAACATGCAATTTAGTTCTGATGTTAGTCTGCAATTTGTCTGTATCAGGGAATCGGTGAGACCCTTAGGCACTTTGCGGTAAATGTCCCCATCTCTTTCTTGGTCTAGTTTGACTGTCAACACGAGCTTTCTTTGGCCTGGATCTTGATCACTACTAATTCCTTCTCTGCACCCCATGTATTCTGTGCCATCTGTGTTACAATACTCATGTCACTTCGAATTTGAGTTATCAAACAAATTGCAGAGAACTCTTGGTGCCTATCAGCAATTTGCTCAAAGATCAATATTAGATATCCTTCCCATCTCTATGCCTGGCTTTCCTTTTCTCTCTTTTGCTTCAGTCAGCTTGCTTTCACCGTTACTTTCCCTTCCTCACTTGTACCTTCTTCTGCTGCTGACACTGGCAGGAGCTGAGACTTGAGAGGTACACAGAAGAAAAGTTTCCACCTGCTGGATTTTTAAGTTACTAGTAGCTTTGCTTCTGATAACTTTTCAGGATGATTTACCTCCTACAAAAATATATTCGATATATAAATATCAAACATGTATTCTTCAATGTGCAAAAATGTGTGTGTCTCCCTGATTTGCATGGCAGTGTTGGAAAAGGAGTTTAGTACACAGATAACATTTTCTGATTAGATGTGATCATTTCCCCCATTGCTCATACAGCATTGTAATCTAAGGAACCATATAAAAATTTCCTCCCAGTTAGCCCATGTCTCTGTTCTTTGGCCCAATTTGTGTATGTCTCCAAAGTTGTCATGGGCTGAACATAAATTGGAAGACAGGGAACTAGATAATCTGTTAATTTCCAAATTGTTCTTGGTTAAAAGAGACGCCTCACCTAGGAAAAAACCTCCTTACGAGGCAAAAGTTCAAACTGAGTTCAGTTCAAAACCAGCAAAGTGGTTCATCTTTAGTTAGACAAGCTGTTCCTTGAAAAGACAAACTTAAATTTATAGCTAAACGAAGGGTCTTGTATTCATCATGTGGCAAATTTCAGGTTGAGCCTTAATGATATAGAACTGCTGAAATCGACACCGGGTCACTGGATGGGAACAATGCTTTTAGAAGATGCAGTCCTTGATTAAGAGGTTACAATGTAGTAGTTCCATCACACCATCGCCGGGAAATTTTTATGCTGTTTTTCAGCCCAAGTATTTAAAATACGTGTTAGCTCTAAAATGAACGTGAGTTGTTATACTTACTTTAAATACACCTCACGAAGCTGAGAATAAGTTAGTTTTCTTAGTGATTTCTCTTTCAAAGATTATTTAGCTGCAATCCACATCTCATCTTCCCTTGCCTCAGGCCAAACTCAGTATAATGCCTTCTCTAAGGTTTCCTGTCATGGACATGACACAAAATAAATGACCGGTTCCTCCCTCCTTCACTTCTATTTCCTTTCCTAGATTTATCTTCGCTCCATTATCTCACTCCTCTGTGTCGAGTGGAGGCAGACTTAGAAGTAGTGAGAGGCAAGAATTTGGCCCCTGAAAGGCTCTCCTCCAATGGTCTAAAAGTGCATTCGAGGCTGACAATGTAAGTAAAAGCGCTGCAATGTTTAGACATTTGATAACAGATTGGAAAGAGGTTGAAGGAAAAAAAACATCCAGAGCAAATAAATATGAGTTTAATTTGAAGGTTCAAAACCCTGAATGCAAGCTAGAACCAAAGTTGAAAGGTTAAGCTGCTGATATGGATTAAGGAGATCATTCAAGAAAACTTGATTTTCCTCTTGAATGCAGCTAAAGGGACAACTGACAATAAAAGCTAAAGAAAATGTGAAGAGAGAGGTAGCTGAGAGACGCACTTGGACTGGTCTCTCACAAAGCCATCAAATAGCTTTGATGTCTTCAGATGTTGTCTCAAAAAACTATGTATGAAAGGAAAATTGTGCATCCTAATATCCTGATAAAAATATCTTTTGAATATTTCTAACATTTACATTAAATGTTTTGTCATTTAATACTTAAAGATAACAATTATAATGAGATTAAAAGGGTTATAAACACCATTATATTGTATTTTACTATATGTTGTATGGGCCTTTCAATGTGCTGATGAATTCAGGTTTGCCAGTATTTTGCTGGGAATTTTTGCATCTCTATTCATCAGGGATACTGGCCTATAGTTTGTTTTCTGGTAGTGCCTTTATCTGGCTTTGGTATCCGAGTAATGCCCATGCCGAGTTAGGGGCTTGCCGCTGTCTGGTTATCTAGACTCCCTGGTTGGGTGAGCCGACCATCTGGGCCCCTGGGTGGGATGGCTGATCGGCCAGTGCTGCTAGCTGTGCTCTGCAGTCCGGCGCCACCACTGCTACGTGGGATCTGCAATTACCACTCGTTGGGTGGAGTTGCAGACTGCGTTGCCACTGGTCAGAGTCTGGGGCTGGGCGGGTCTGCAGGCTATGCAACCTAGGGCTAGTAATTGGACTCGGTGTTCAGGTCGAGGCTACAGATAGGGCTTTGTAGTCAAATGGAACTTCACGCTACGCTCTGCCATCAGGCGAGGGTACAGGCTGTGCCCTAAAGCTGGACGGGGTGATTGGGTAGGTCAATGGTGCTTCTTTGTTGAGCTTTTTTGTTCCGGTTCCTGGCTGGGCTCTCTCACAGGGCAGATCATCCGCCTACATCCCATAGTTCACTGGGGCTGGGAACTGTCCTCTGAGGTTGGGCAGGTTTGCTCTCTAGGCTTCCAGGTCAAGTAGGGCCACAGGCTATGCTTTGCAATTGGGTGGGGTCACTGGCTGAGCTACCTTTCCAGCGGAGGCTACCCGCTGTGATCAGCAGGGCTGTAGGCTGGACTCTAAAGTGGGGCAGTACCATAGATTGGGCTCTGAGCCTGACCACGATCACTATTCAGGCTCCCTGGCAATGAGATTCCAGTGGTTATGATCAACAGATGGGCATAGCTACTGACTTGGCTCCTTCCCGGACCAGAGCTACAGAATGGGCTCCATGGCTGCCTGGGTTTTCTGGCCAGGAGCCTTCTGGTGCAACTGGATGCTATTCTGAGCATTTGGGTAAAGCGGTGTGAATTTTCTTTCCTGCCTGCTCAGAACTGTACGATGTGCTTCCCAGCTGCCAGCCGTCTGTGGCCGTGCTTCCCAATGGGGTAGGACTACAGCTTATGCTCAGCCATTGGAGAGGCCTTTGAACTTGCTTTCCTGTCCAGACAAGGCCACAGAACACGATCCACAGCCAGTATGGCCTCTTGGCTAAGAACCTAAATCAGGCTGAACTGCCAACCAAGCTTCCTGGTAAGATTGGGCTTCCAGCTTGACTCTGCAGATGGGCAAAGCTGTTGGCGGGGATCTCTACTGAGGCCCTGGACCCCACAGCAATCATAAACATGGTCCTCCACCATCTAACTGCCGGCTGCTGTAATCCCCAGCCCCTTCTCTGTCTCTGTCTGTCCACCAGTGGTGGAGCCCCACAATTCCTCTAGTGATCCTTGTGTGGCGGGACCTGAGTGTGCCTCCCAAGAAGCTCCCGTAAGACGGGAAAAGCCGGATGTCTATCGTGGGTTCTGTTTTTTTCATCGGAGAAAGTAGCCCCAGGGGGGTATTTTTTTTTTTTTTAAGATTTTATTTATTTATTCAACAGAGAGAGACAGCCAGCGAGAGAGGGAACACAAGCAGGGGGAGTGGGAGAGGAAGAAGCAGGCTCACAGTGGAGGAGCCTGATGTGGGGCTCGATCCCGCAATGCCGGGATCACGCCCTGAGCCGAAGGCAGACGCTCAACCGCTGTGCCACCCAGGCGCCCCAGGGGGGTATTCTTGGTGTGGTTCTTTGCCTGCCTGGAGGAGTGGCAATGCAATTGAAGTGAAACTGATCTTATCCTTGTAATGTTCTTGGTTTCTGTGATCCCAGAAGGTGCTTCAGTCTCACCTCTGTGTTCTGGGATTTCCACAGTGGTTTTTTAATCTGGATAGTTGTGAACTGGTCTTGTGAGGGGTACTGAAGTTGGGAAATACTTCTCTTGCTATCTTGTCACTATATTAAAGATATTTTTATAAGGCCAATTATTAAGTTGTGCTAATTGATTTATATATAACATTCTAATAAATCATTTATAGTAGATAAATGTGACTTCCATGGTTATTTCTATGTTCAACACCTTAATTATTATATCATTATATGGTCAAGTCAGGTTCAAGATCAGATTCTGAGTACCTCCATACTAATTGCTTATAAAATTTAAATGTTGAAGATACACTTTTTAATAGAACCTCAAAAACGGCAATGGCTACTAAGGTAAATCGCTAAGAGATCAATAAATCAATGTAAGGAAATGCCCATGGGTCTTTTTTTCTCCAGATCCAGATCTGCCGGGGCACCACTGGCCAGCTGTTTTCCATAACGGAAGATTTCAACTCCCGCCAGCCTGTCTATATAGGTCATTTTTAAAATACTGTTTCTAAGTTCTGATCTTACTATCCTTTCCTTTACCCTTTCAGAGTAGTAATAGAAAGAACTTTGATACTAGTTCCCATGTAGGACATTATCCCTTAGAATTTCCCTACACCTGCCTGTAGCTTTACTGTGATAACTGATATACAAAGAAGGGCACATATTTAATATATACAATTTGCTGAGTTTGGACATGTGCAAACAGCCGTGATAAAATCACCACAAGCAAGGTCATAGGCATATCCACCTTTCAGAATTTCCCTTTTTAATTTTTTTTTTATTTTTGGTAAGCACACATGGCATGAAAATTACCTTATTAGCAAATTTCGAAGGGCACAATACCATACTGTTAACTCTAGGTACTCTGTTGCACAGCAGATATCTAGAACTTATTCATTCCGTAGAACTGAGCCTGCAGGCTGCTACTGTATTCTTCGCTTCTATGAGTTTGGCTGTTTTAGATACCTCATATTTATCCTTCTGTAACTGGCTTATTCATGTAGCAAAATCATCTGTGTTTCTATACATTACCAATGAACCATCTGAAAGGGATTATCTACAATAGCCAAGGTATGGAAACAACCTGTGTCCATCGATAGATGAATGAACCAAGAAAAAGTGATAAATGTACCCGGAAAGACATCAGTGAAAAGAGCCCCATTTTAAAAATTATCATTTTATTAAACTCTCCTTAAATTGTCCAACTTGAACCTGCCATCTCTTTCCTGCCAAAACCCTGAGAGATACAGAAGATATTAGCCAAAGTGAATAGAAGCACTCCCAATATTTTAACTTATTAGCTATGAAAATTTAGGTGAATAATACAGCCTCTTTAAGCCTCACTTTTTAAATGTGTTAGTGAGATTAACCATTCCTATTTTTAGTAGGCAGAATGACCCTCAGAAATATTTACTTCCTAACCCTCCACAACTTGTGAGTTGTTCTGTTCCATGGCCGGAGTGAATTAGGGTTTCAGCTGGGATTAAGGATGCAATGAGGTATACTTAGGGAGAGTAACCTAGGTAATCCAGGTGGACCCAATGCAAGCACAAGCTTACTTATATGTGGACGAGGGAGACAGCAGGGTTAGAATCAAACTGACGAGGTATAAGAAGGTCTTGAGTTGCCATCTCTGGCTTCGGGGTTGGAGGAAGGTGCCACAAGCCACAAAACATCAGCAGCAAGAAGATAGCTTCTCCTCAGAACTTCCGAAAGGAGCACAGCCCTGCTGACACTTGACTGTAGCCCCGTGAGAAGCATCCTGGGCTCCCAACCTCCAGAAATGCAAGATGATGAATTTGTGTGGTTTTAAGCTGCTGTCACTTGTCGTAGTTTGTTGTGGCAGCAATAGAAAACGATTGTATGGGTTTGTCTTGAGAACAGGATGAAATAAGGTAAAACCTAGTGTTTTAAAACCCGAGTGGTGGAGTTAGATATGTCTGTTTTGAGCCTCTCTCAAGATAGTAATGTTACTGAACCCGAGTTTCGCTGCCCGTGCTCAAAAGGCAATACTCAAGAGATGAGTTTGGACTGGAAAGCAATTTGAGCTTTATTCCAGAGGCCAGCAACCTGGGGAGCACGCAGACTCCCATCCAAAAGCCAACTCAGAGACTTCTGCTTGGCTCAGGGGTTTTTAAAGGAGTTTAGGGTGGTTAATCAGTAAAGGGAACGCAGTGGTCTGTAATATTTCTTCATCACTTGCAGACTGGACAGTGCCAACTATAGACGTTATCTCAGTGCTGGGCAGTTGTGCAAGGGGGTCCAGGTTCTGCTTTAGGACGCGTAGGAGGTCTGTTCTTTACGCAAAGGAGGGCAAAGTCCACAGATACACAGAGGGGGATTAGTAAAATCACCTGTGTAACTAAAAAAAAAAAAAAAACTAAAAAATTGCTAGGTAATCAAAAAACTGAGGTTGCTTCAAACAGACTTGCTGGCTTCTGCAGCCTGGGAAGGGTTTGGTGCTTCACTCCTCCAGGCAAGTAGTCTGTCTGCTAGAGACCAAGGGACTTGGGTCAGCAAGTAAGGAAGGTGTTAACTTGCAGCAAGTTAACCCTTTAGAAGGGTGGGAGTCCTGTTACAGTAACTGTTACTTTGATTCAATTAACCCGTCTCAGTGTCTTTATCTCATTTAGGGAGATAATATCTGGAAATACAAAATTTTCGTCAGTTTCTTCTTCATACTTCTGTATACTTAATAATTTCCCTAGTCAGAATTGTATACATTGATTGTCTCTAGAACTTGTAATTCATAAGGATCTTGGTAATCCGAAGGGAGGGATTATGGGAAACTAGGAAGAGAATTTATGCCAGAAGAGAACCATTGAAAAGTGAATAGAGTTAGAGCCAGGCCATATTGCCTCCACTCCTGAAGAGTTTAGAAGTGGACCACCGTAATAAGGTGGGGTTGGGGTGGGGGCGGGAATGGGTAAGCACAAACGCAGAAGTAACAGACTCCTCTCACCCACATTGGCCAGCTACAGGGAGCTGCGGGAAAACTGCACCAGCTCAGGCAGGCCCTCCTTCACCATTCCGTATGGTACCGTGGGCCAACAAGGCAGAAGTGAGTTGCTTGCTGCTTTGGATTCTGTGGGATCAGAGCCTCCCACTTACAAATCCTTACCCTGAGGATGATCTAGGAGATGGCCATTTTCTTGACTGTCGACTTTGCAGAAAATGAGACCGTGTGGACCGTGTTCCCTTACTGCCAATTTCATTGGTTCAAGATAAGCCCCGCATTACCCCAAGCAGAATAAAGTGTCTCTGACATCTGAAGAAATGGGTATTGAATTTAACAGGAAAATCCTGGCTCCCGTCTTATTGAACAATGATTAAATAACACCAACCTATGCTCCATAACCCCCTCACGTATAAATGGAGTTAATCCAAATTTCATAGGATTGAATGAAGTAATGCTGAGAGGCTTGTAACAACAACAAACAATATAAGGTTGTTATAACTGTGGTTATATTGCGTTAGTAAGTTATTTGGCATTAGTAAGATTTAAATTTATGCTTCCCTTTTATAATAAAAACACAAAATCTAAAATAGGTTCCAAAGAATGTAAAAAGTCTCCCTCCTTTCTCTGTTCCCACCAAGGCAGTGTCCCCTCCAGTAGGCAACCACTTTCATAGATTCTTGTATCCTACCAAAATATTCCGTATATTTGTAAATATTTACCAGTTTTTCCTCAAAAAATGATAGCACGTTGGTTTTTGCCCTTGCCTTTTCCACATAACTATCTATGCCAGAGCATTTTCCACATCAGTAAATATAGTCCTACTTACCCAGAATTATGGAAGTGATTTGTAGATGGTTAAGTGTTTATAGTATGTATTAGTTTTCATAAATTCAGCATTTATTTGGAAACTAAGCTGGTTCTTAAAATGATTTCTATTTCTGGTAGAATTGATTTCTATCCCAAATTAACATTAAGTTTTCTTTCAACTTTGGACTAATGAAGATGTGCTTCAAAGGATAGTTTGTATATTTTGATAGAAAATACCTTGTGTGGTTTGGAACCGCTCTCTCTACCCTGGTGCTTTTTAACTCTGAAATAGCCTCGTCATTGTAGGTGAAAGTAGACAAAGTCTGGTGTGTGTGTGTACACTTGTGATAACTGGCACACTTCAAATTACGTGCGTGAGACCATGTTCCTTCAAACGGACTCTTTAATTGCCAAGCAATGAATACAGACTAGAGGACCTATTTTAATCTGTGGCCGTGGATGAATTTTCACTCAGTATCTGGGTTTATAAATGCATTTCTTCACAGTAAGCGGGATGAGCAGGTGTGTAGGAGGTCTAACCAGCTGCTGCAAACGTGGGCCCTTCAGGCCTGATTACAGAGGCTGGATGGACATGCCTGCTGCACGCAGGTCCAATTCCTGCTTGGCTCTCTGTGCTGAAGTCACTATCTTTTAGGCTGGGATCCAAGTTTGACATCATTTATCTACATGAACAGGTGCTCCCATAAAATGAACCACATAAAAAGCAAACGCTATGGCAGAGCTCAATGATTTCCCACTTGATGTATTTTGTAGAGGATATGTTTGGAGGCAGGCAGGGTTTCCCTACAGCCTGAAGAAGCCGAACAGAGAAAATATAGAGAGCGACATTTTCCAGGGGAAAAAAAGCTGAAAATTCTAAAAGGCTTAATTTAAATAACGTCTTTAAAAACCTATCCATCCCCAAATCCCTTTAAAATGATCTCTCCTATATTTCGTGGTGCCAGAATGTGTTAGCACATGGCTGACATTTGGTACAATGTGGGAACAAAAGAAAAGGGGGAAAAACAGAACAATTGGTGATATGTATCTAAAAGGGCAAGTGGAAAGCAACATATTTAATTCCAATCCAATGTTTTTGGAGCTCTCACTATTGCCAAAGTACTGAGGTGACTACCGAAGATAAAAATCTCTGGAAAAAGTTCAAGAAATTGAAGGGCATCTTTAAAAAGATGAAATTGCAGAATTTACCTAGTAGTATAAAACAATGGTAATGTATGTGTCTGAACATCAGGACTTCAGACTGGTCCAACTTACACTTGCTTTAAAATGTCTTTATGGATTGAAGATTTTAGAAGGGTGAAATCACATTAAACCTTTTTGTTAGAAATATCTTAGGAATTTCTGAGGACTGAATAATCTCAGGACCTATGTTTTGAGAAGTCTGTTCTCAGCTGCCTGGTACATCATGTAGTTGGCTTCTATTTAATAATAAAGGGTCTGATTTTTTAAACATTTTGTATAAATTGAATGTCTAGAGTCAATCGCCCTCCTCTCAGAATTGTCCAACGTCAATTAGGACAACAAGTTTAAAAACTGCAGATCCTTTTCTTGCTCCATTTTTATCTCCAGGTACTGATACATATCCCCTTGCAATTCATCTTTTCTCTTAAAGGAGTGTTAGCTAAATCTCTCTGATTGACCTCTATCCCTCCCTGAAGAAAAATTTAAAGCTGTTATATACTGCACAAAGTTAGTTTACAATAGGAATATTTTTGATGAAAAGCAAAACAATTTGCACAATGTTAAATATCTTATGCTAGTAAATACCCTTACCAGAAGGGTAAATGACCTTCAGACGCGTGCAGTTACAAGGCAACTACTTCTTGGTTATTTGTTAACATTAGTATTTTGGTCTTATGAAGTCTTACGCTGAGTTGTTGAATCAACCTTAACCGGGACATTATATTTTCTATTTCATGTTATTCTATTCATAAAATGTGGTTATGCGGGGTGGGGCGGGGAGATGCTAGAAAAGGTGAGGTGTAGTTTAATGTCTGCTTTCTGGAAGGTGAAAATAGATTCTACTTTAAAGATTAACCCAAGAGAGCAGACTGTTTCCATTTCCTCTGAATTCCTCCCGATATCTATTCTTTTTTGATTTGGGGAAGAACTGGCAAGTCTGATGTTCATTTTTGTCTCTGAGCAAGAAGCTCAGTTAGTGGCCTCACATGGGTACGCATGAAGGTGATTTAATATGCTTAGGTGACAGGTTACACAGTTGGTCAGGAAGCATCATCACCAGGAAAGGAAAAGTTATATATTCAGTAAACATCTTTTCGTCGTAGCCATTCCTTATGGATTAAAAGAGCAATGAGATTGACTTACATTGGAGATCTCTGGTATATTGCGATCTCGGTGTGGTCAAAGCTGAAACTTTATAGTTTATGTGTCCAACTGCATTTGCTTCTTTTTCCATCTCTGTGGTACTTCCATGGGAACGCGAAAATGATTAAAATTCTGATTATTAATACGAACAAAACAAAAAAGAACATCTTCAAAATTAAAATTCAGAGAGAAATTGAATCCCATAATGGAGTATTCATTTATATTCAAAGAATGCTAATAATCTCCAGTCTTTGTACATGAGATCTAAAATTCAATCAGTAAATCACCTTAACAGAATCCAAAAATGAAAAAGCAAAGTAGATTTTTCCAAGATAACCACTTGCTGCTATTGATCAAAGCTTGATCTAGGTTTACACACTATTGACAAGCTGCAGATGGGTTTTTATAGATTTGTCAATGTAAATGTGTCATCACCAAATGTTTCAGTAATGTCTTCTGTTAGCTATCACTCTTGGTTGTAACGTGAGCAAACACAGTGACTGTTCTTTCTTCTGTTGTAAAAATCATGCACGAAAGAATGAGCAGCTTTAGGCAAGGAGGTGATTCATGTCTTTATTTGCCAGACAAATGCAGCTCATTTGCTAGTATGAAGTACATAGGTACTTCCTACCCTGCTGCTTGCTTTTAAGTAAGCCAGCTTCGTTACTATATGTTCAGTATTCGTTCAGATTTAGCATTGCAAGATATTATTTCAGATATAAAGGTGTCAAAAATAAGACGATGCCCAACAATATTACTTCTAATAGTTATTTTTGCAAAGGACCTAACTGTGTGGGAAAATTACGACTTATAGTTCCTTACCCCTTCTGAATTTAGGGGCTCCGTGTTAAATCAGTGAGCCTCAAAGCTGCAGAAATATCTGGGGTGTTTGAGGCCAAGGAGAGAAGATCTTCCGTGCACTATTAGGTGTCCTACAAAACACAGAGAAAAGGCAGGAGCGGCTTTCTCTTCCTGTGTAATTCAATTTTGCTATTGTTTCCCCGGAGTAAGCTATTCAAATATCTCCCGATGAGTTACAATATAGCATATCAAAAATGGAGACCCCATTTGAGAGTCTATCCTTGTATTTGATGCCCAACTATGCTGTTGTTGTTCCTCCTTTTCAGGGGTCTTATATTCTCTTTCTTGAAAGAACTGTACACAGTCCTCTCTCTTAGATCTCAGTGCTCATTGCTCCAGAAGATGACTATGGATCTCTCAAGGTCTAATGGCTCCCCAAAGTGAATTCCAAATATACACAGAATCCACACTTGAAGACCTATCACCCCAGACATAATTCCCCCATCTGATTAAAATTCATCCTGTTTGCACATGCTAGGCATTATAACAGATTGATGTCCGTGATTATCTGCATCATATAAAAATTGGAGATTCGTCTTGATGATTACAGCTTTCTAGTACAGTTTGAAGTCCGGAATTGTAATGCCTCCACTTTGGTTTTCTTTTTCAACATTACTTTTGCTATTCAGGGTCTTTTCTGGTTCCATACAAATTTTAGAATTGTTTCAGCTCTGTGAAAAGTGCTGGTGGTATTTTGATAGGGATTGCATTGAATGCATAGATTGCTTTGGGTAGTATACACATTTTAACAATATTTGTTCTTCCAATCCATGAGCATGGCACGTTTTTCCATTTCTTTATGTCCTCTTCAATTTCTCTCATCAATGTTTAAAGTTTTCAGAGTAGAGCTCTTTTACCTGTTTGGTTAGGTTTATTCCTGGGCATCTTACAGTTTTCGGTGTCATTGTAAATGGGATCTATTCCTTGAGTTCTTTTTTCTCCTGTTTCGTTAATGGTGTAGAAATGGTGCAGACTTCTGTGCATTGATTTTATATCCTGCAACTTTGCTGAATTCTTGTATCAGTTCTAGCGAATTTTTGGTAGTCTTTCATGTTTTCTACATAGACTGTCATGTCTTCTGCAAAGAGTGGGTTTGACTTCTTCCTTGCTGATCTGGATGCTTTCTTTCTTTTCGTTGTCTGATTCCTTTAAAAAGTTAGATACTTAATTAGGCTGTCAAGTGTCCTTATATGGAAGGAACATCACCCCAGAGTTAGGAGGTAGACGTTCCAAACCTAAACCTTGTCACTAGTGTCCTTCAGCCCTGCTGGATCTGTGTCCTCTCAAATTTCCACTCTGTCAGATGGAGACATTGTCTCAGATGTTCTTTTAGATCCCCCTGACAAGCCCAGAAAAATTTTTATTGAGGATTTGACCAAGGAGAATTCATGCTTTCATAGCTAAGATTAAAAAAAACTAACAAAAAAAAAAAAAACTTATTTTCCCTGACCAGAAGATGAGTCTTGCCTCAAACCTTCTTTATTTTTAATTTCTGAAGGTATAAATAATGTGAAATATTCCATTATAACTATATTCCACTTTAGACCATTAATGAGCATTGGTACAGATGTAGAAATGTTATGAACTTTTATCAGTTGCCAGAAACCAATAGTAAGTTACAATGGAAAAACACATTTCCAACCAGTCTGAAACAAAAAATAGAAGTGGTGCTATCTCAAATATATAAACCTATCAAATGTATGAACCAACATACATTGTTGGAGTGGGAGTGTTGTGAAGGACATTAAAGAGGAACTTGCTGGAAATAAAGTCCTGAAACCTCCAATTGTGTCTACTCCTTTCCATTTCATAGTCAAGAGACTGGGAGAATGAGAGTGCAATGAGGAATTAAATGAGGGAAATAGGGCTTTGATTTGTGTTTGGAAGAGACTGTTCATGAAGTCTGGGAGCTTTCAAGGTCACATGGATAGACCTAAACTTATTGACTGGCTTCTTCTTCTGTCTTTCCAGATAACTGGAGATCCATTAGTCTTGGAGTTTTGAATTTGTCTCTTATACCTAGTCTCAAGTATTGCAATTTGTGATTGAACAATTGCCTTATAAATGCTTGATACCAGAGGGACGATTTAAGTCACCAGTTATTTTTGCTTTAAATCTATCTGGGGGGGGGGGAATGTGGTAAAACAATATTGGTGTCTAGATTTCTCACATTTTATAACTACAAAGTAGCAGATGAAAGAACATATTACTTAAGTGCCATGCTATTAAAGTTCCCCATTTTGCCTCTTCAGTAGGAAATCACGAGTTAAGATGCACTTGGTATAAGGATACTTAAGCTTTACTTTGGTCTTAGCTCAGAATTATATTGGCTCGGCCAAAGCCTAAGCAAGACTTTAGAACTTTAGAACAAAGCAAAGATCAATTTTGATATTTGGGATTACTTATAAAGTTCAAAGCAGATTAGAGTAATACTGAGTTTGTGAATATAAGAATAAATGTTTTATTATAAACTTCATCGAATTCATTTTTATAACCAAAAATGGCTATTTTGGAAGCAGTCTAGAAAAGATCTAATTATTGATATATAGGTTTTATAGTTTGTAATTGTGCTAGAATTATTACAAATTCCACCTAGGGATGCCTGGATGGCTCAGTTGGTTAGTCATCCTGTCTCTTGATTTTAGGTCAGGTCATGATCTCAGGGTCATGAGGTTGAGCCCTGTATCAGGTTCTGTGCTCAGTGTGGAGTCTGCTTGTCCTTTTCCCTCTCCTCCTCTCCCTGCTCACTCACACTCATTCTCGCTCTCTCAAATAAAGTCTTTATAAAAATAGGGATGCCTGGGTGGCTCGGTCGGTGGAACGTCTGCCTTTGGCTCAGGTTGTGATCCCGGGGTCCTGGGATTGAGTCCTGGACTCCTTGCTCAGCGGGGAGCATGCTTCTCCCTCTGCCTGCTGCTCTCCCTGCTTGTGCTCTCTCTCTCTCTCTCTGACAAATAAAATCTTTAAAATATATATATGTAAAAATAAAAAATCCAGTTAAAACCACTCTCCTGCCAAGAAAACATCAGGTGGTTTTAATTAATATAGCAAAAATGAAAAGTAAAATGTGGTGTCCTACAGTTCATGGATTCTATAACTCTAGATTTATTGGAATGGACAACATCTGCCTTTGTCCTAAAAGGAGGGGGGAGAAAAACCTGAAAACATGGGTCTGAGCTTGGAAAATGTAAAACTTGGTCAGTTAGTGATCAAATATGGTTATTTTTAATTATTCAATATCAATGAGAAAGATTCTCTTTTCCGATATAACAAGAATTTCTAATCTATCACAATAATTAATACAATATTTTCTTATTTAGGATGGAATCAGTTTGAAAAACAAAAGTTTTATGGTTTATACAATTCACTAACTGCATATGGCACAATGTTGAAATGATTCTCAGAAGGTTAAGTGCATATGGATGTGATTTTTTAATTCTTAAGTTTACTATGGCCATGTGAAATAGCCCAGTTGAGGGAACTTCTTTTTCTACCATAGCACAAAAGGGGAAGAAAGTTTTAGAAAAATTTCATGAGGTTTCCATTGCATTAATCAACTAATTTGTTCATGTGTTCACTTAAATATTGGACATCACTATTTGTGTAGTATTCTAGCATTCTGTAAAAGGTTTTGGGTTTCAGGGAAGCATCAACCAAGCGACTACATTTTGGATAGCTAAATGTCGAAGGGACTAAAACACTATTTGTACATTCCCATCCTATTGAGAATCTTAAATTGTGGAATTCCTACAATGTTCCCAAAATTCTTGTAACCTACCAGGAGCAGGTTTCAGACTGAGAAAGCATATCAACAGTAGGTAACTTAAATCCCATGGTGGGGTAGAGTTTTCTTACTTAAAAACTCCTTGACTAATTGATATGAAAGGTAGATTTTACTTTTTATTTAATGTAATTTAATTTACATTAACTTCAAAGCATTTAGAGAAGATCTAACATTTATGAATTAGTTTCAGTTAGAAAAACAACAAAAATTAAAAAGGTAAACACATTCCCCTTGACAGTTGGTCATTTTGCAATATTAAATATCAGTTCAACCTTGGGGATTCTATCTTCCCAGAACTTATATGGAGAGATTAATGAGAATAAAATCACTTTCATTTCTCTTATCCAGTATGTCTAACAAGGTTTTCCAGGTCAATTCTTAATTTTTGAGGGGCATTTAAAAATAGACCTGGAAATAGCAACTACATTCCTGTAGTTAACTGTACAACTTATTGAAAAGAAACTAAGAACGTTAAATATTCCTCTAGAATCTTCATCATGAGCATAAGCAAAATATTTTAACTTCCCTTGAATACAGTTTATAAAAGCAGTTGGTCACTTAACCTACTGAGCCACCCAGGCGCTCCACGGCCTGCCTAATCTTTAAGCTCTCTTCAACCATTCCCTGGGCACTGCACTGCAAAGATGTAGAGAGAGGACTTGCTCTTGAACTTAGACAAGACCTTGGTGGCAAACAGGCTGGGGTGCTGGTCAAAGACCAAGACAGCGTTGGTCACTGGGAAAAGCACAGTTATCCAGAAGCTAGAGACAACATGGAATGTGATCTGTTAAATAAATCATAAGTCCAATATACAGCATTAAATATAGCAATCAGTTGACTTGGAGGTCGAATGACTGAATTTTCAGCCTTATGTTGCTTTTCTTTTATCCCCCATATTTGAAGCCAAACTTGGTTTCAGAGACAAGGCTGGTCTGAACCTGCTAATAGGAGCTGAGCACACTCCGCCTATCAGTAAAAATTGTATGCCATGGTAAGTAATTGGGCAGAGTCTAGCATTAAGTCTGCCGCCTTTGTTCACTACTAGCATATTCGGTCCTTCATTATGTGTAGCCCTACTCATGACTGCATGAAGTGAGTTTAAATACAAAAGATTACATACAAATCAAAAGATGTGTAGCTCAGTCGGTTAAGCATCTGCCTTAGGCTCAGGTCATGATCATGGGGTCCTGGGATCAAGGTCTGCATCAGACTCCTTGCTCAACAGGGAGTCTCCTCCCCCTTCTGCCTGCCACTCTCCCTCCTTGTATGTGCGTGTTCTCTCTCTCTCTCTCTCTCTCTGTTTCTGACAAACAAAATCTTAAAAAAAAAACAAAAATCGAAATAAAGTTGTGGTTTTGAATGGTTTTTGTGATGTTGCCTTTACAGTTCAATACTTAACACACTTTTCTTGAATCTTTGTTATCATCTGAGAAATCCGTTTCCCAGAGGGGAAGGGGGAGGGCCTGTCTGTAACTCTCCTCACGGCAGTGCACACCTCATTTCCAGCCTACAGCTACATTTCTGGTGTGGTCTACGTGAACATTGGTTTGTCACTTCTCTGCAAGCAGAATGTCGAAGCATCGTACCCACGGTCTTGGTGGCACTGCCATCAGAATACACAGATTATGTCTTACTAAGTAGCAAAACAAAACAAAACAAAAAGGCCCCAAAAAGCCGGGTATGCAGTTGCAGGGGTCTATCTCCCTCGCTTTGGCACTCTGAGTATTCTTTAGGATTTGAGGAGACCTATTGTGGCAACACTACAAACAATCAGCGTGGACCTTTTACACTATTTAGACAGTAGTCCATGAGCTGAGATTATGGGCTAAAGTAAAGTCTAATCAAAGTGTGGCCCTTCATCTTGTAGTTCCACAGCCAGGGGCACTCAGCAGGAGAAACCTGGGAGCCACCCCATCTCATTTCCTCAAGGATGGGCCTGTGAGAAGCAGAAGGGATCTTGCCAACTGCTATAAGGATGTGGGTTTCATCAAGCTAAGAGGATTACTCATAACTGCAGTCCAAGCATCCACATATAATCCATGAGCTAAGTGTTCAAGTTTCCAAAGCAAAGATAAAACACACACTGAGTCCAAGATTTTAAGCAGTTAAGGATTTAGGTTTAGAAAACCCAGAAGGTAGCCCCAAATAAGTGAAGTTCAAACAGGAATAGAACACAGATCTGGGGTCATCCCAGAAAGCAGAATATAATATGGTCTGATAAAGCAGAATCGTTTGTAGGCTAAAAATGTCTGGTGCCTTGTATTTAAATTTACTTCATGCAGTCATGAGTAGGCCTATGCATAATGAAGGACCGAATATGCTAGTAGGAAACAAAAGCGGCAGACTTAACATTAGACTCTGCCTAATTACTTACCATGGCATACAATTTTTACTGATAGGTGGAGTGTGCTCAGCTCCTATTAGCAGGTTCAGACCAGTCTTGTCTCTGAAACCAAGTTTGGCTTCAAATGGGGGGAAGAAAGAAAAGCAACATAAGGCTGAAAATTCAGTCATTCAACCTCCAAGTCAGCCAATTGCTATATTTAATGCTGTATATTGGACTTATGATTTAACAGATCACATTCCATGTTGTCTCTAGCTTCTGGATAGCTATGCTTTCCCCGGTGACCAACCCTGTCTTGGTCTTTGACCAGCCTGTTTGCCACCAAGGCCTTGTCTAAGTTCAAGAGCAAGGCCTCTCTCTACATATTTGCAGTGCAGTGGCCAGGGAATGGTTGAAGAGAGCTTAAAGATTAGGCAGGCCTTGGGGCACCTGGGTGGCTCAGTAGGTTAAAGGACCAATGCTTGATTTCAGCTCAGGTCATGATCTCGGAGTCATGGGATCTAGTCCCAGGTCAGGCTCTGTGCTCAGTGGGGAATGGGCTTGAGATTCTCCTCTCCCCTGCCTCTCCCCTTGCTCGCATTCTCACACTTGTTCCATCTGAAATAAATAAATAAATAAAATCTTTAAACAAAAAACAACAGGCATTGTGTTAACATAGACTTATAAGATACCATTCATTTGGTATATTTCCCATATAAGGATCGTCAGTGCCAGCATATTACCTTGGTTTATGTTTGGATGTTTTGTATGGTCTCTCAATCTGGAGTTTCTCCCAGCACCTTTTTTTTTTTTTTTAAAGATTTTATTTATTTGACAGAGATAGAGACAGCCAGCGAGAGAGGGAACACAAGCAGGGGGAGTGGGAGAGGAAGAAGCAGGCTCATAGCGGAGGAGCCCGATGTGGGGCTCGATCCCAGAACTCCAGGATCACGCCCTGAGCCGAAGGCAGACACTTAACGGCAGAGCCACCCAGGCGCCCCTCTCCCAGCATCTGTACCAACTTCAGCAATTATGTTTAATTCCACTTCATAGCTTTTCCAACTGGCTGCATACCATTGCGGTGGACATGGGTATTTCATTCATGAAAGATGGAGCATGATGCTGCCATTCTCTTTATTTCCCCCTCCATATGAACCTAACGATGGGCTCCTTTCAAATAACTGCAAAAGACCAATGTCTGTATGGCCTAATGAATAATGGAATTTATTACATTTCTATTCATTAATTTTCTCATGTTTATTCAAATATTTATTGGGGAGCCAACTGTATAATAACAGGGATGAAAAGGTGAATGTTCCCTGTTCTTAAGCAATTTACATTACTGTAAAGAGGCTTAGAAATAATTACGTTGCAATATGAGAAGTGTTTATAAAAGTGCTAGGTAAAAAGTATAGAGTGGCAAAAGCGGTTCACCAGTTTTCACTAAAAAGGGTGGTAGCAATAAATGTTAACTATTTTGCTTTTTGCTCAATTATATTTTTGGGAGGGGATTATCACATGAATTAAAGAACCCCAGTATGATGTTATACCTTTCTTTACAAATCTAAAACCTATTTGCTTGCCATGGTTTTAAAGGTATTTCCAATTTTCCAAATGACATGCTAGGTTGTTACTATGCTTGTGATATCCCAGTAATCTTCTCAGTTTTAAATATACCATTATCAAATATGATTTCCATGCTTTCTGATATTTTTGAAACTATAGTCAAGTCCAATATTCTCAGCTTTGTTATACTGAGTAAATGAAGTATTTATAGAAAACAATGATGAACTTTTGCATATTTTAGTCACTCTGCTCAATTTTATTTTTTTTAATTTTTTTAAAGATTTTATTTATTTATTTGACACAGAGAGAGATAGCCAGTGAGAGAGGGAACACAAGCAGGGGGAGTGGGAGAGGGAGAAGCAGGCTCCCAGCATAGGAGCCTGATGTGGGTCTTGATCCCAGGACCCCGGGATCACACCCTGAGCCGAAGGCAGATGCTTAATGACTGAGCCACCCAGGCGCCCCTCTGCTCAATTTTAAACAATATTTTCCTGACACACTGGACGAGATTTATCAGCATAGCATGTTCTGAACCAAGTGGATACAGCAGTTTTACCCTAACCTTCTCAAAATTGCCTTATTTCTTAGAAAAGTTTTCTTGCACTTCAGGAGATAGGCAGTTGTGTGAAGTCATCGTGGGAGCAGACTGTAAGCTCCATCCTAAGCAAGGTGCCTGGTGACCCGAGTTAATTGGATACCCATCCTGAGATCTCTGTACGGTGAAATGTGTTAATTGCATTGCCTTATCACAACATAATGATGCAATTAACTTGTATCACCAGCATAGACTGTTTGTTAACACACATTTTATTTCAAAGATATCAATACCCACAAAGACTGGCACACATTCTGTCTAGCAAGCTTTGACGTATAATTCTGCTGAAATGTGCTTTTTAGTGGATATTCAACCTCTAGTGACCATGATCTTTAGGGGGAAAAAATGTTCTCAGCATGAAGGGTAAAGAAAGGAAGAGGACTCTTTCTTGAAAAAATTAACCAATTTACATCTTTCATGCTCAGCAAATTTACATCTACTGATCCTAGTTCAGCATTTTCTTCCCTCGTTCAGCACACATGCCTTCAGGCCCCTGCACAACTGCCTACTTTACAGGTTATCAGTATCTAGGTGTTTATATATATATATATATATATATATATATATATATATATATACACTCTTGCCATTTGCAACAGCATGATGGACCTAAAGGGTATTAGCTAGAGGGTTTTAATTTTTTTTCTTAGAACTATAGAGAAAATTTACAGCAATATCCTGTATTTATATAGGAAGTAAACTTGCCATAACTCCAGAATCCTGACTCTGACCTCTCTGTGGGGAAAATAAAGCACAGGTAGAAAAGTCCGTCTTGAACTTGCTTCTTCACGTAGACAACAGTGTCTGTAGATACCGTGCACTATTATAAATCGCCATGATGTCATAGAATTAGCGAGTAAGAAGGTTAGGAGCCATAAGGATGGTTACCATAATGTTCATTCCCTATTGTTTTGGGAAAACTTGGTGCTGATAGGACGGCTAAGGACGGTAATGGCATATTTGAAGTCAGCATCTCTTTGCTCCAGACATGGAGGAGATTCTGTAATCATGTGTCCTCTGCCCCTGCTCTCCCCCTAGACAGTTTAAGCAGCTACATTATGCATTTTCTCTTCTCACTATGACTTATTTTAATATAATAATGCGATTCAAAAGCGAGCACGTCTTCCACCTGTTTTGCACGATGACTGCACATTGTGTGAAGAGTCTTGGGTGGCTAAAGGATCTCAGGGACTGCTCCACAGTAAGCCTTGCCAGATGCCTGCAAATACCCAGGTGTACTGTCGGCCCTTGCTCTCTCTTTTCATCAGTTATCATTTCGTACATCCTTACCTTTCAGACAATTTAAATTCTGTTTTTAGGAAAACATAATTTTTGGAATTTGTTGGGTCAATTTTCATTTTTGATTAATAAAAAAATAAAAAACACTTAAAATTGTTCTTGTGATTTGCTTGCTGTTTTTCCCAGTCTGATTTTTGTCTTCTGTTCTGGGAAAACCTGTTACGTTGGTTTTTTCATTTCATCCTTGTTTGTACTACACTGTAGCATGGAGCTGGATTGCTTCGTGCATGATGGTGGAATAAAAGACCCCCTTTGAAAGTAAATAAGTTCATTTTCTAGGATTCTGAAAGCCATTATTTAATTTTATTCTGTAAACTGCTGAAAGTAAATAAGCAAGGGAAATAATTTTCCTCACTATCATTCTTAGTCACAAGGCACATATAATTCCATGCTGAGTTGTAATTGTTTCTGCCCATGAGTACTTAACATAGTAAAATACTCCATTTTTCAGTAATGATTGAAGGACCATTTCATTGCCAATCAGAACTGTAATGGTGGGTGTAGTTAATAAACAACTTGAATCAAGATATTATGTGATTTTTGGACTAAAGTAAATCAATTATGGTGAATATTTCATATTTTTCCTAATACAACAGAGGATATCCTATTTCTGTGTTAACCCTTGGGAGGAAATGAGTTTTTTCTCTCTTGAGAGACAAGGTGGATACTCCAATGGGTTCCACCACATCTTTCCCTGGTTGTAGAGTAGGCAGGGACCCAAGCCAATGAGAGGTCTTCTGGTCTATAAAACTTAGACACTGGTCGTATTTATTGTCACATGCTAAGTCTTCTGTCTTTTTTCAATTTGGTTAATTAATAGTATGAGGATTTTGATTTCTTGGGATCTCAGACTGACACCAAGATGAAGAGCTTTAAAAAATAATCAGACTTATATAGAGAGTCTTTACAATATACTTTAGTATTTATACTAGTTTTTTTGTTTGAGAAAGAGTGCGTGCATGAGCCGGGTGGGGTTTAGAGAGAGAGAGGGAGAGAGAATCTCAAGCAGACTGTGCACAGAGCCAGCAGCCCTACATGGAGCTTGATGAGGGGATCGAGCCCATGACTCTGAGATCATGACCTGAGCCAAAATCAAGAGTTGGAGACCCAACGACTGAGCCCCCAGGTGCCCCTATGCTTTTAGTAAAAATATACATATTTTGGTACATAATATATAATTTATGCATATGTAGTCTCTTATGTGTTTATTTATATATGTATGTACATATATATGATAGATGTATGTGTATATAATAATACATATACATACAAATATACATATGATCTCAGGGCTGAGAAGTAAACTGAATGACTGAATGGCATCATGAGCTATAGAACATGTAGGACTGACAAAAATGTGTATGTGTGTATGTGTGTGTGTGAGTGTGTGTATATGTATGTACGCAGAGAGAGATTCACAAGTTCTCAGAATTCATAGGTAGGCTGAATGGCTGAATATATGTGTCCCTTGCCAATATATAAGCTTGCCAGAGTAATTTTCCTGCAGCTACGGCACCAACTGATGAGGTATGCGTAAGGAACCGCTTCCTCCTATGCGTGCTTAATTATCATAAAACTATTCCACGGGGAATAGAGATGTTACATGGAAAACAAATTTGCGCGTATTAATGTCACTACTTCAATCAATACAAGTTAATAGGTGTCCTACTAAGTAAATATTATGTTTAAGTTATGAATAGTTTATTTTGGGACAATTATTATTTGCTCCAAAGTTGCCTTTTTTTTTTCCTTTGGCTTTGTAAGCAAGTATTCTGGTCATAGATTCATAATCTCCTTTTCTTCATTTTGTCCAGTAAAAAATATTAATCTAAGTCATTAATACTGTACTATGATACCAGAAGTATATATTGAGATCACACTCAGACTCTTTAAAGTCAATTTGTTGGGTGCTAAGCAAAAAGACAAACAGAAATAGCATCAGAAAAGATCTGCATTTTAGCGCATGATACTTAGCTCGTGGGACCATTGACCATCCCTGATTGTGGTCCACAGGCCTGTGTTTATCTTTGGTGGATGTTGAACAACATAGTTTCCTTACCCAAATGAATATTTTTTTTCAGTATATTCAGCGTGTAACTAAAGAAGAAACCGACAATCGAGTAGCCATCTTTTGACCGCTCTTGGACTGGGGTGGATTTCTTTTTTGTTTATAGTAGATCTGATGCCTTACATTTATTTTGGTATACTGGTCTTCTTATCTCTTTTATTCCAAAATACTTATTTTAAAATCTGGGGGTTTTTTTTGCTTCCTTGTAAAGACAATATCATCTTTAGTATAACCTTTCTTGTTTGAAAGATATTGGTAAAAGAATTCCTCAAATTTTTCTTTGCTCCCTGGTAACTCTGAATGTCCACCAATCTTCTTTAAGACATAGTGCATTTTTATTTTTTTTTACCTCAAATAGGAGTTCCTGAAGGAGATCGAGTGCTTGCTGGAAGATGATGCGTGCGTGTTCTATTGATTCCACTTCTGTAGTGCCTCTCATCCATCCCTCCTTTCTATTTCCAATCCTTGTTTTCCAGACTGTCACACAAACTAAGACATCAGTCCTCCAAACCCTTCTCCCATTCCTATCTTACCTTCTGAAACAAGAATTACATGCAAACACATGTTTAAAATTTTACCAAATTAAAAATAAAATGATGCTTACAGAACAAAATCAAAACTCTCAAATGTCAAATTTAATATCCTTTATTATTTGGACCTGGCTTCTTTTTTTTTTTTAATGAATTGGAATTACTTCTGTTTTCCTACCAGTTTTAACTCTGCACTAGTACCTGTGGGTTCTTTGCACTTTTCTGCATTGGTTTAAACAGCACCTTTGTGTGAAACGGCTTCCTCAACCCTTTCTCCTTCATAAATCCTCTTGTCCAGCAAGCTTCAATCCAAGTATACCTTAGCACATGGAGAGCCTTTTAACCATAACTCCTTGCCCATCTACAATTGCCCATTTGTATTATAATTCAGTAGACGTACCGTCTCCTTAAGCAGTAAGCCCTGCAGGGGCAGACTTACACGTGCATCATCTTTGTGTATTCCTAGTGGGGTGCTTTGCACTCAATGAGCCCTTAATTACTTGATGAATAAAAATGAATTGGTGATTTAGGTGATGCGTAGCGTTCCATCGTGGTCCATGCCTAGGTTAGAAACAAAACCCACAGGAAGATCGGGCTTTAGTATCCAGGGAAGTTTGCCATGGAAGGGATGTTCATAAGCTCATCAGCTCTGTCCTCCAGGAGATCAGTCTAGTTGGGAAGAACAGAAAGGATGGTACAGGAACAAATAATAGGATATAATAAGTGTTGTCAAACATAAATGCTACACAAATATGGAGTGGGGCAAGAAGGAACATTCCAGAGGAGGGGTGGTCAGTTAAGACTTCACGAAGTTGAACATTGAATCATGTACAACTGATAGAATTTGAATAGACACAGAAAGAGATGGGAATGACCTTCAGAATTGAGTTCTTGGTTAATAATGGCTTCGGTGAAGGAAAAACAAACAACAAAAAGAAAGCATAATATGTAGCAGGTAACTGTTCTCTTCCATGGATTTCTCAATTTTGTTCCAGATATAGGGATCACTCAAGGTCGCTGGAGGATTTGAATAAGGATCAAAGCAATTTTATTTGCCTCCCTCTGTTTAAGCGTCTTTCAAGGATCTAGAGGTTCCATATAAGGAGAAATGTCCCTTCTTTTTGAGAATAAAATCAAATTTTTAGAATTAGAATTTATGTGGCACCTCTCCTCTCTCTACAAACAACTCAGAGTGGATAATATTTGTAGGAAAGTCCATATCAACAAGTGCTTTTAGCAACAATAGGCTATTGCCCCTTTACCCAATGGACCTGGGAGTTATTCCAGCAATGTTTTGCCTCTGTGACTGGCCCATAACTACATCAATTCAGACTTTTCCTATTTTTAAAACATTGGTGGTGTATAAATTCTAAACGATATTAATAACACAGCACATGGATAATTGATTGCATTTATGATACTTAACATTTTCAGCAAATTTCCATGGTCCTCAAGGAGACCAGTATTAAATGTGCTTAAAGTGTTAAAATAGTGAAGTTTCTGTGATTTCATTAATTGACACCCTAAAGACCTGACCTATTCACCTGCTAAGATGCTAACTGTGCAAAGGTTAGAAGGTGTGAGCAGAATTATAATTAGCTGGGATTAGGCCAAGAAAGAGTTCACTATCTAACTTCATGGCCCATTCTATAGTTTACCAAGGGATCAAGGTTTGCAGACTTTCTTTTGTTAATTTTGGTATGTTTCATACAATCTGTAGTTCCTCTAATGATATAACAGTAAAACTATTGCATCGAAAAGTCATTGAAAAGAGCCCCTGACCCTTCTCCTCTCTTTCCAAATTTCTATAGGGTGCAGATTTTCACAACTTCACTTACACTTAAATTTTTGCCGTCTAATTGCTCCTCTTTTTTTTTTCTTTCTTTTTTTTTTTTTTTAAACTTAAAGCGTCCTCCTTTTGTTCCAGTGCTACATGTCTAGGTCTTAATAACCATAACCATCCAAGTCCCAGTAGAAATTCTACTCAGCTGTAAACACCTCAGTGTTCTAGTTGCTTGGAAGTGGTCTTTCCCCTTCCAGAAACTTCTATACTTGATATTTCCTCTTAGGTTCTTGTGCTTCTATATGTTTATCATTTAGCAGCATTCTTGAGTGATACTAATTGTATTTTAAAAATGATAAAGTCAAATATGAAACTTTAGTTTTGATGAATGTTCTATGATTATGTAACATGTTAACATAGGGGGAAGTTGGGGAAGGGTATGTGGGAAATTTCAGCACCATATTTGAGCTCTGAGTTAAATTTAGTCTTCATAGATCATAGAATTAGTCATTTTACTTGAACAGAATGTTTGAGGTCAGCCAAACGATGGTGTTATGTAATTATAGATTTGCAAAAAAGTTCAAACAGGAGGATAAATACTAGATTTCAGACTGGAGACTTTGTCAGCTTTCCCTGAAGCACTAAAATCAAGGTGGGGTTGATAAAAGATCCAAAACATTCCAAAAAAAGAGAGATCCCTCATCTCAATATGTTTGTCAATTCACTACTTTCTTCAAATCATTTGCTGACCAATAGTCTTTTCCCAAGTACTCTTTTTTTTTTCCCCAGACCAAATTTAGGCCATCAAAATCTTTTTTGAAAGAAATATTTAATAAATTATCAAGGAGGGCAAAAAGGGAATTTTGTTTAAATGAAACTCCAGAGATTTGCCTTAAGTTTTCCTTATAATAAATGCCTGTTTAAAAGCAAATGAAGATTTTTTTAAAGAATTAATTAGTTCAAAGAACCTGAAAAACAAAGAAATTTACAAATCCCACATATAGTGACAAAAAAAATCTGACATCTGCCGTTGATCCATTCATTAAAATAAGACAATCTGTGCAGCCCATTTCTGTAACTCTCTTGCAGACTGCCTTAACTTTTCATTCTCATAAAATTGGAGATGGGCTGTTTGTTTTATTGGTAACTGCAGCAGTAGCAGAATGGTCCTATACTTGCCAGTCCACAAACCCCATAGATGTTTATCCACTCACGGCAGTACCAGCCTGCCGCATTATTTCAGCAAGTGACGCTCCTCGATGAAAAAACAGCAGCTGCTCACTCAAAATAAACTTGTTTTGTTTATGCTGTCAGCAGAAAGCTGTTTTAAAAAATCATTAGATGCATCATGCTGTTGCAGTATGTTAAATCGTGAAGCATAAAGAAACATTTCTGAAAGATAAGCACCATGTTCCCTCCGCGTCTTCAACACGGAGCGATTCTCTTTTTTTCTGAATTATTCAAATACAGGGAAGATGGGTGATCTCACATGTTTCGACACAATGTTAATGATGCCAAGATGATAGGCTGAAGCCCTGGCAAGTTAGTGAACTTGACACAAAGGAAAACATGTGGAAAACGTGACACTAAGGTCAAGGGACCTGGAACCTATGCTGTCTCAGCCAACCACCATCTGTATGACCTTGGATATGTCTCTTGGTCAATCTGAACTGCATTTTTTTTTTCCATCAATCTAACGGTCCCTTAAGAACATCACATTTTATCATGCAGTGTTTTCATTGTTAGTGATTTTCATCAGTTGTGAGAGTATGCATTACTGATGTATGATTTACTTGGGGCCGGAATAAATTTCTTAGACCTTGTTCTACTAAAGCAGTCAATAAAGATATTTTTGTAATAAAAAAAAATGACACCTTTATTTAATTTCTCAACTTAAAATATTCGGAAGTGGATTTTTGAATTTCTTTTTCTACAATGGACATGGGTAAAATAAATTACAGTGCACCTATAAGATAAATGACTATACCGCTAGTATTGTATTCACTTAGAAAATTGGATTGCATTCAGTAGAATGCTATATGGACTGACATTGAGCATCAAAAAGCATTATTACTTTAAAATAAGTCCAAGTAGGTTATATGTAGCTTGTCCCATCTTTGTAAGACAAAAGTATGTACACATGTATATAAACACACACAAAGTTGCAGAGTAAGATATTATCAAGCTCTTTTAAAATGGTTTTCTCTGGCAGGAACATTAATATAGGAGATCTCCATTATCATTCTTATAGGTTTGTAATTGAAGGTTTATAATCAACATTAGCATACATGACTAAAATATTTTAAAATATTTTAGTGAAAATGATACTTTTTGAGGTAGAATTTTAAGTGTAAGTTTTTACAAATTTTGAGAAACATATGCATTTGTGCCACTATCATCCTGAAAAGTGTCTGAGAGCCTTTTGTAGTCAGTTGTCCCACACCGATGCTTGGCCCCAGACAACACTGATTTTATTTTTTCATTAATTTACTTCTTCTAGACGTTAGCATAAATGGAATCACACAGTCTCTTCTTTGTACTTATCTTCTGCTGATCGGTACATTGATATTTTTGTACGTTTCTACCTTGTAGCATGACGTAGCAGTTTGTTCCTTTGATTTGCTGCTTGTTATGTAAATATGCCACGATTTGTTGTTCTATCCCTCTCTTGATGGATATTTGCATTATTTCCAGTTTTTTCCCTCTTGTGAATAACGCTACCATAAACATTCATACACAAGTATTTTTACAGGCAAATGCTTTCTTTCTCTTGGGTATATAGCACTGGAATTACTGGGTCATAGGGTAAAAGTATGTCTAATTTTATAAGAAACGGCTACCAAGTTTTCCGGAGTGGCTGTACCATTTTGCACCACCGCCAGAAATGTATGGACCTGTAATTGCTCCTCTTACCTGTCAGCACTTGGCATTGTCAGCTTTTTAAAAGTTAGCTATTTTTGTGGGTATCTACTGGTATTTCTTTAGAGTTTAAATTTTATTTCCCTGGTGGTGAAAGGTGCTTGCCGTCTTTCACATGCTTATTCCTATCTTCTTTTGTGAATTGTCTTTTCAAATCTTTTGCGCATTTAAAAAATAATGGGTTCCCTCCTCTTATTATGGAATTGTAAGAGCTCTTACAACACAAATACACTTTCAGCTGTATGTTCTGCAAACATTTTCTCTTTGCCAGTGGCTGGCCTTTTTATTTTCTTAACAGTATGGTGAAAAGTTGAGAGTTTTACTTCCCGTGAACTCCAAATTATCATTTTTTTTAAAGGTGGTGCTTTTTGTGTTCTAGAAATCTTTACCATCCTAAAGGTTGTAAAGATTATCTCCTATATTTTCTTCTATAAGCTTTTTCATTTTAGATTTTGTGTTTACGTCTTTTTTACTTTTAAAATCAGAAAATACAGGACAATATTTATAGTGAAAATATGCTACTTTTTAACATAAAAATGTAAACTTTTACAAACTACTTTCAAAATGATCTCCCCATAGTGTTTACAAAAGGTCTGATTTATAAAAAGATAGGGGTCCATCTTCAGGAGGAAAGCTGTATTTTTCTATTCTATACTTAGCCTAACTGCAAAGCAGAGATTTATTTATTTTTTATTTTTTTGCCTCATCTTATCTTTTCAGACAAAAACATCCTTCAGTGTAATAAGTTTCCTTCAGTTGGCAGTGCTCAACACAATCACTTAGAAATGTTTTCTGAATTCTTCCCATGTATCCCACAATTTGCTAGTTGCTAGAAATAATACGTTATTTCTGTAGGATTTAATCTATGCCATGGAAAAGCAGGGTCAAACATAAGAGATCATTACAATACATGATATAATGGAAGCACTAGGAAAAAAAAAAGGCTGCTACTGACACAGAAGGGGGCTTATAAACCATAAAATCATAGTATGGTGGGGATGGGGGTCTCCTGAAATAGGTCTCAGCATCCAAGTAGTGATTGGTATGGGCTACATATTCCTCGGCAGGTTAAACTATTGGAAAAAATGGTTTGAGAAGAGAAATAATTTTGCTTGGGATGTTTTCAGTTTGTTTTTCTCCTCCAGCTTTGGTTGGTAGACCAGTCATTATGGACACTAAATCAACCTACCTGTACCCCAGTGGTTCTGCTATTTTTTATGTTTCTGAGTCTCACACGGACAAATGGATCCATTATAGACTGTCTACTAGCAATAAGACACCTTGAATGAATGCACAGCTTCTGTTTGAGTTTCCTCTTCCCCTAGGGTTACATTTACCCATCTCCACTTCTATTTTAACTTAAGTCTCTTGGTCCAGATAAGGAATGCTACTTGATAACCAGTGAGTTTTGTGTCTGCCTGCTGCCATTCCTTATGGCTGGTCATCTCAAAGGGTCAGGACATGGTTGGAAATTCTGCTCTTCCCTGTATGTCAGTTCTAGAATTAAAGAAGACCTGCAGGAATACAACTTTGGAAGTCTTTTATTGACTAATGATTTTAGTTTTATTCATTTAAAAAGTATTTATTTAGCACTTCATGTATGGCAAGAACTATGCTCAGTGCTCTAACTAAACTGAATAAGACAGTCATAGCTGCTGTCTTATAAAGCTGACAAGGGAGTGAGGAATGGGTGACATTGAACATTAATTAGAGGTATGATGAGTAGTGTAAGGACAAGTGCCATGCTATAGCATATATAACACAGGGCTGAGAAAGTGACATTTCATTTGACACTTGACTAGGCAATAGAGCAGGAACAGAAGAATTCCAGAAAGATAAGATCCTTGCAAAACAACTCTGAGATGAAGATGTGCACAGAGTATTTCAAGAGCTGAAAAAGAGCCAATATGGTTGCAATATCGAGAGAAAGGATACCAACGCCAAAGAGGCTGAGAAAATTAGTGCCAGATCTCCATAGGTCTTTAAGCAAATCTACCAGTTAAGATGTCATAGGCCTTAGGGGAGACATTAGAAAACCTTGCCTTCACTGGCTTCAATAAATTTTTTTTTTTGTCTCCTATAACAAGAAGTCATAAAGTAAAGCAGCTTTAAGTTTGCTTAATTCAACAATTCATCATCGAATTGTTGGAGGGTTTTTTATTTTTATTTTTGTTTTGTTTTGTTTTGTTTTTATGGTACAATTTAGTAAGTTTATTTAAGTAGCACAGGGACCAGGACCTGAAGGCAGAAGGAGCTGCACTTTTGCTGTATGAAGCTGGTGGTTATATGCTTAGTGTTCAAGGTGGAGGGGACGTGCACAGAGTATTAGATCATAAATGTTGAATGACCTACTTAGAAATGGAGTGGTTTCCCCTCATGTCTGAAAAGTGCACATCCTCACGTACCAATATCCAGAGCTGTAAGCATAATATATTTTTGTATCTCTTTTTATTAAAAAAAAAACAATTTTCATAAATACTCAGGAAATTTCCCTTTCCTCTTATTGGCCAGAATGGGTCACAGGATCTTTGGTTTTCTGTACTACTCACTGCTAAGGGGATATGAACACCATAACTAGTCATTGGGAGGCAGTAGGTAAACAGAGCCATTGAATGTATCCAATTCTTTACACTTGTTTGTGTAGAGGGAGAGAAAATGGTAAATCGTGTGGAATTAAGCTCCTTAATGTCATTAAGACCAGTCATAATGTTCCCAAATTTTGGGCAGCAGTTTAAAATTTCGGTACTACTAGCCTGTAGGAGGGGCAAATGGTTGTTGGGTGGGCCACGAGCAGTACCCAGGTTAATGACTTTGAACCTTATCAAAAGGAAGTTGGGACGCAGTTGAAAGGTCCTAAGCATGGAAAAAAAAAAACCACAAAATATAATTTTTGTTAAAGCTATAATTTTCTCTAATATGAAAAATGAGAATTTTTAATTAAAAGTATAATTATCCAACATGAAAAAAAGGAGCAAGAAAAGACAGAAAAACACTTTTGAGGCTACGATAGTAAAGCACATGAAATGGCTGGAGTAGGTAGGGTAGAGGAATAAGTATTATAATTTAAACATCCTTAATAACTAACATCAATAAAAACTGATAGTTATAATTGGCAGATGAAAGAAAGGGAGAGGTCAAGCTTGACATTGGGAGTTCTGATTTGAATAACTGGATAGAGAGAAGGGCCATTCACTGAAATGGAGACAGAGGGGCAGCAGAGTGGTGTGGTTTGGGTATATTGGATTTGAGCTCTCAGTGAGATGTTCCAGAGGGGATACTTGGTCAGTACAGGTATGCAGCTGAAGGGAGAGGCTGAACTCTAGATATAATTTTGCTGGTATTTAGTACAAAAGTGAAATCACACGTGGGTGAAGGAGATGAGCTACGAGAATATAGAAGGAGAACAGAGTGGTTAATCTCATCCTAAAAGAAGTCAAGCTTCAAGGTCCGGAGAGGAAGAGTTTCTGACAAAGGTGACATGAGCTGGTTCTGAGAAGTTGGAGAAAAACCAGTGGAATCTTATGTCATAAAAAGAAGCCATTTTTTCAAAAAAGGGGGTAGATATCTGTATCAAATGCCTCTGATAATTCTGGTAAACTGAGGAAGGAAGTGCAACCATTAGATTTAGTGATATAAAGTGGTGCAATTTTATAAGAATAGTTTTGGTAGAATGGTGTCACAGTTCTGACTAGAGTAATTGAGTAGTCAATGGACAATAGGAAAAGGGGTTCCCAGAAAGAAAAAGTATTGGACATGATTATAGGTAGCTTTGTTCACACTAAGGAAAAGTTGTCTTTAAGTTTTCATGCTTTGTACTATGTATTTTATACCAGGGAAAAGGTTTTTCTTAGTCCTTAAATTTTCATACTTGAAATGATAAGGTGTTAATCCCCAAAAGAGAGTAGGACATGCAAAAATGAGATGAAAATGAGGCATCTACGTGAATCACAGTCAGTGTGTTAAACCCAACTTTTCTTCCATAAGTTATTAGGTCGTAAAGGCAGCTGTTGGACAAAGCTTAACTGTAACCTATTGTACAATTTGGGGGCAAATAATATCACGTAACAGAGAAAATTTCACTATTGTATTACTTCTTTAGAAGCTCTAACCTGCTTGGATTTCTAAATTAATATTCTTACAAGATGATTAAGGAGACTCCTTCAACCATCAGAAAGTACATATGCTAACACCGCACAATAGACTCTGGCATTGGACTAGATTACTGAAGTGTGGACTATGAATGGAAGAGAACAGAGGTGAAAGCATCATCATAAATCAAGATGCTTTGTAGACGACTGGCTATTGGACACACAATTTATATGCTCCTCCATTCACTTTCATATGAGAAAATATGTCTGGCATTTGATAGGTTGAATTCACACACTAGAAATAAGACAGACTGTGCCCCCTTTTGAGAACTAATTCTGATAAAACTATTTGTGAATTTATGGGTGATCGAACATGTGTTTTTAAAGTAGTGAATGTGGGCTAGGAATGTGTTATGTTTTCCTATTTTCACCAAAGTTATCCTAAATGGAAAAACATGTTGGATAAGGTCTCGTTATATGAAGACTCCTTTAAGTGGAATATGTTAGATGAATTCACCTTGATTATGGAACTAATAATTATAAATATTCCAGTGACTTCAGTTGAACAGGATCTATCATTTATTTACCTTTGTTCTCCCCTTATCCCCCGGCTGACCAGATCAATGAATGGTGCACCCTGCAGCCTACAAAACAGCCCTAATGAGCCAGGCTTATAAAGTCTCATGTGTCTCATATTTTTGAATATCATCCGGAAAATATTACCCTAATGCTTTGTCTTGAATGAGTTCCATCCTTGCTCTTTCCTTGAAGAGTAATAATTAGATTTAAAACTTCCTTTTACACTTATTTGTAGTAATTTCTGCACTTTGAACATTTGCGCGTGTGTCCAGAATGTATTTTATATTGTCCATCAAGTAAAAACAGTAACGCATTTATTAAGTGCTCCAGTCAAAATTAGCCCAATATTAAATGCAGTATCTAGTCAGCAGTTCCATCTTTTGACAGATCGTGTTGTCAAGGCTTTCAGTGAGTTGACAATTTTTACTTATAAGCAGTTTTCGAGGAAAGAAGACAGTAAAAGACCTTAAATAAGTATGTAATCATCAAATTATCTTATATATACTGTTGTGAATGAATTATAATAAAGCCATGCAATTTAAACTGCAGGTCTCAGGTTGATTCTCTCAACATAACTGAGAAATGTCATCGAAATGATTTCATGTTTGTATGTATCATTTTCCACAGAATACTCTTAAATATCCTTAAAGAGTAGTTAGCCAGAATTCTCAAATTCTCTAAGAAAAAAAAGAAACTTGTTTCATGGTTATATTAATATATTCAGCTAGTCAGTCATTGAATATTTATTAAGTGGCTGTTTCATGCCAGTCACTGGGCTACGCGTCCTATTTTCTTTTACAACGCAAACTGTCCTGGCCTTTTATATGGGTCTTTCTTACATGGCGACTTCCCTTAGAATATGTCTAGGGTCTCTCTTTTTTACCCAGCTCTCCAGAGGTGGTTGCATCTAGTTTCCTCTCCTTGGAGAAAAGAGGTAACACAAGACAGTATGCAAGTCTTGAGTTGCGGAGTGATGTGCACCTGGGGAATTAGGCTACGACAAGGAATTGGAACTTTTTTGAGTAGCAGAGGAATCTTTAGCACAGAAGAGAGCCAGGGACAATAGTAAATGTAGGGGTGATGATGAGAGAATGTCTAACCTAAGCTGACAAATGCTTACCCTGTTCTACTCAGAGGGTGAGATCCAGCCTTTAGAAGGGAATTAGTCAAGGGAAGATAGACACAGAATCTCAAATTTTAACTTAGCTAAATAAGAAAAAAGCTTTCCCTAGCCTCACATTAAATCAATTTCAGTGATGGAAGCTTTGGGTTAATCAGCTCCAGCCTTAATTATCTAGAAAAGGACTGATCTTGTTCTAAATGCATGATGTGGGAGGGTTAGAAGGTAGGATTCAGGGGAGGACAAATAAGCTTATTCACGCGTAGTGATTGTCCTTGTAGCTATCTTGTGAATGTAGCTATCTTTGCCCTCCTCCCACCTTGTTCAAGGGCAGTTTTTGACCAATAGGCAGACTCCTGAAATAAGACCTCAGAATCACTGCATTGCTTCATCTCAACAGCCGGAGAGATTTATTGGCCAGCTGTTGCTCTTGCTTGCTTTCCTCGTACTTTTTGTAACTGTACCTTGATTCTTTTGGAGAACTTTTCCCCTTCATTTGAATTGGTTATGGTGGAATTAATGTTTAAGATGTCAAGCCTCTCTTGGCCAAGATGTGGGCAGGGTATCTAAGTCCAGCCAACCACTTTACCTCAAACTTGGATATTTCATGAAGCGATACAAGTGAGGAAACGGTTGAATATGGTTTATAACGATAATGGAGCTCTGAAAAGACCCCCCATGTTCCTGCTCCCTATTTGGTGGCATTTAATCATCACTTAGTTTTGTTAGATATTTTTCAAAACCTTAAAGCAAACCAGTACATCTCAAATCTTGCTTTTAATAAGTCATCAAACAATTTATTTTCAAAAGAACACTTCTTTCTTAATAAATGCATATGGATTTTCACATGAAGACACTGGATCATTGAGTGACAAAACTCGAATGTTTTTGAACTTGAAAAGCACTCTGGTAAGAAATATGATTAAAAAGCTCTCCGAGTGTATTGTCGGAATTAAAATCCTGACTTTATCATTAACAGCAATATATATAAATACAACCTTGGAAAATTTTCTTAGTATCTAAGTTCTTCCATTTCTTCAACTATAAAATGGGAAGATAATTCATGTGATGTGCTTAGAACAATTCGTAGCACATAGTTTAAAAAAAAAAGCGCCATACCCAAGCTCTACTGCTACTTTATGTCAAAACTCAACTTTGAATTTATTATAAGCAGGAACCTTGTTTCGGCCATCTTGATATTCTTAATTCTGAACCTAGTTGGTGCTCCTTCTTTGTCCCCACTGGCTACACTGTAATGAAACGTTTGGGGTTTGTTTTTATACATGTGTTGTAGTTGTCAGGTTTCTGTATGAATATTAATACATCAATTATAATTTTAGTGAGAACTTAATTATAAGAGTTCAAATCTGCTATCCTCCTACAAAGTACTCTGGCTTGAAATGGTTATAAATTTATATAATTTTTCATTGTTTTTCCTTCCTGGCTAATTGTTAGACTATCTCTGAACAATGAAGACCCCATCAATGGTTCCAAGTGTTTCAAAAACACTTACTCCAGTTCACCCCAGATTAATAAAACAGACTCCCTGGGGACAGAACTTGGCTATCAGCATTTTTCCCAAGGCCCCAGGTAGTTCCAGTGCGCATCCAGAATTGAATCACTGCTTCTTTAACTCTGATAGCCTTCCTAGTGATCTCTCTATCAGTAAGACTCAAATGTATAGAAGACTGTTTTTCTTCTATTAAGTGGACATAATTTTAGAATTCAGGAATTTTGAATTTTGGCTGAATTGTCTAGGGTTTGCTCACAACATTAAACAGGGTAATAGAGCTCAAGAAAAAGACCATTTATTCTATTTCTCCTCCCTGTTCCTTTCATCAACCAATTATAAGAAACAACTGTTTCAATGAGAGAAGATGGAATTACGGGGACGCTACTTGAATTTATTGTACTTTTGGAGTTCATTGGCTGTGTGAATACCTCAATCTCTTAAGAGGCCAAGATCTGTACATTATCTGATTGCATTTTATAGACTACATATGTAAAAGTACAGATTAAATTCTATAATCTAAATGACTTCTTTCTAAATTTGTATTAGCTTAAGACTCTTCGGGGCATGACGTTTGATTGAGAATAGAGAGATGATATGTGTGTGTGTGTGTATAAAATGAGTTAACATTTTTTCTTGTGACACATATATTAAGTTTAAAGCTTTAGCCACTTAACTTTTCGGACATTTATAAACAGTTATCATTTCACCTTCAATTTTCCCTTTTCTGTGGTAAACACAGGCCATTCCATGTATGCCATGGTTTCATGAACACTCAGTATGCTCAGTATCCCCTTTAATCATAGCTGACCTTGAACCAAGCATCCATTATGTGTCAATACTGTTCTAAGTGCTTATTATGTGTTAAGTCATTTCATTATCTCAGCAACCCTATGAGGGAGTAGCTATTTTTTTTTTTTTACAGGTGAGAAAACTGAGGCACAGATATGTTAAGACATATTTAGAAATCTGCTGGAGGTCTCAATTACAATTCTGGCAATTCTGGGCCAGCTTTCCCAGTCACTACACTATAATGATCTCTATTCTATGTAACAACATATAATCGAATCTGTAAAAAGGCAGCCGAGCTACTACTCCATTGGAAAATGTGGGCGAGGAAAGGGGAATTTTACTTAAATTAACTTAAAAATAACTTTTCAGGTTTTATCTGCTACATAAAGCAAGAATTTGTATAGAGCTTTATGATAGCTTTATGTATAGAGCAAATTTCCATCCTCTAGCAAATGGTTAAAACTGACAAATTCCATTTTGATCTCGCTTGTATGCGCCATCATTGAAAGGCAATACTTCGGGAAGTGACATCTAATGTAAGAGTCCGCAGTGTTCATCGTACCTATAGGTTAATCTTTTCTTTAATGCCTTAGGTGCTCACACGCAATGAGGCAGGGAAATACATCAATCCCAGCACATCTGAAGTAACAGGCAGGGGAAGTCTGTGCTCAGTGGTGCAATGTGTCAGGAGAGAAGCGAGGCCCACCGGAATGTGCACTACTGAATTTGGGCAGCTGGCCAATGTCTAACACCGCCAAGAGAAGTGCAATTTTATTTTCACCATCTCCTCCTATTTCAGGCCAGGAGCAGTATTTCCAGCAGCTTGTACTTCCCCATCAGTTACGACAATATGCACTCCACAGCTCTGCAGGCAAGGAGCTTGGATTTGCATGTTAGCAAAGCATCAAAATATACTTATTCCTTTCATCTTTGGAAGGTAGGCTAGAGAAGTAATCATGGAAGCAAGGACTAGACATTTCCAACCCTTTCAGTTCTAAAAACATACCAGCTGAGGCAGATAACATTTGAACCGTGATATCAAAATACAGCAAAACAATGTAGCATTTAGGAATCTGCAGCTTAGAGTAGCAGACAAACCATAGATGTTCTTTTTTTTTTACATAAATATGACATTTGCGTCCATCTATACTCTGAAGATTGGAACACAGATTCGCCACACATTCAAATGGAATAATTAAGGCGGAATCTTAAGTAAAACTAGGGACTGAAATTACCAACTCTACAATCTTGATGGGACTAATTTAAGTAGGTGTACATTTCTTTCAGTGAATTTCATTGAATCGTCTAGACTAAATAGTTACTTGTACGTGGTGCACATGTAGCCTTAATTAAGGATGACAAAGACCAACTCCATCACAACTTGGAAAATCCTCAAGGGATTGGAGTCTAATAAGCATCTATTAATATTTTCTTTTGATTTCATCACATCTTTTGCACAATCCCCCTTTTCTTTACATTTTAACATTCTGTAGGTCTCACACACAGTTCAATCTTTCATCCAAACTCAGGTTGGCGGTGACTGGGTGGCTCAGTCATTAAGCGTCTGCCTTCGGCTCAGGGCGTGATCCCAGGGTCCTGAGATCGAGCCCCACATCAGGATCCTCCGCTGGGAGCCTGCTTCTTCCTCTCCCACTCCCCCCTGCTTGTGTTCCCTCTCTCGCTGGCTGTCTCTCTGTCAAACAAATAAATAAAATCTTTAAAAAAAAAAAAAAGTCAGCTTGACCTTCCTGTTCCACATTCTCTGGTTCTGATGGAATGTTCTCCCTAAATGTTACCCAGGCCATGCCATCTCTGCTTTGATATCTTTGGAATTTAGTAAATTTCACTATAATTTAGGGGCGTATATACTTTTTCAATCCTTAATTACAACACTTCCACATAACAAAATTTTTTCTTGGTAACTCCAATTTGCATGGTATCTAATTTATTTATACTTTTTTAAATAATATTTTTATTATGTTAGTCACCATACAGTACATCCCTGGTTTTTGATGTAAATTTCAATGATTCGTTAGTTACGTATAACACCCAGTGCACCATGCAATACTTGCCCTCCTTACTACCCATCACCAGCTTATCCAATTCCCCCACCCCCTCCCCTCTGAAGCCCTCAGGTTGTTTCTCAGAGTCCATAGTCTCTCATGCTGCATTCCCCCTTCTGATATCTCCCCTCTTTCTTTATCCTTTTCTTCTCCTACCGATCTTCCTAGTTCTTATGTTCCATAGATGAGAGAAACCATATGATAATTGTCTTTCTCTGCTTGACTTATTTCACTTAGCATTATCTCCTCCAGTGCTGTCCATGTTGCAGCAAATGTTGAGAACTCGTTCTTTTTGATGGCTGAGTAATATTCCATTGTATATATGGACCACATTTTCTTTGGCTGAGTAATATTCCATTGTAAATATGGACCACATCTTCTTAATCCAGTCATCTGTTGAAGGGCATCTCAGCTCCTTCCACGAATTAGCTATTGAGGACAATGCTGCTATGAACATTGGGGTGCATATGGCCCTTCTCTTCATGACGTCCATATCTTTGGGGTAAATACCCAGTAGTGCAATGGCTGGATCATAGGGTAGCTCAATTTTTAACTTTTTAAGGGAACTCCACACTGTTTTCCAGAGTGGCTGTACCAACTTGCATTCCCACCAACAATGTAGGAGGGATCCCCTTTCTCCACATCCTCTCCAGCAATTGTTGTTTCTTGCCTTGTCAATTTTTGCCATTCTAACTGGCGTAAGGTGTTATCTCAGTGTGGTTTTGATTTGAATTTCCCTGATGGCTAATGATTTTGAACATTTTTTCATGTGTCTGTTATCCATTTGTATGTCTTATACAAAAGATATACTTTTGTTTTAAAATGTATCTTGACCTGTGGCTACAGAAAACCATGGACAGTTAGGCATGATGTAAGCCACGGATGTTGGCGATCAAGTCCTCTCTTTGGTGTTTGAATCTTCTCTGTAGTGTTCCAGACAAGTGGTTATCCTGGTTTGCCTGGATGGCTGCAAGGAGGGGAGGTGGTAAGCTCCACCTCACAAAGATAGTTATGTTACTTAATATTGTTCATTATAATGCACATACACATGCCTTAAAATTATTGTCAGTTGGTCCTAGTTTTCTTCTGTGATAAAGTTTAAAATCTCATCCACTTTACAAATTTTTAGATATTTAAAAACACCCTGTATTTTTTTCCCCTTTCCTGAGATAGACATGGCAGTTTCCATATGTGCCATGGTTTCATTAATATTCAACATAATCACTCTTCTCGTTAGTCTCTTCTGAATGTGTGCCAGTTTTTCCATCTATGTCATAAACATGGAAATGTCCTACTCAGATCCCTCTTCAAACTGCCTCCAGTTAAGGGGAGTGAGGTCAGAAGTCAGCCTTCAGCTGTTAGTTCTCAAGGTCAGAGTCAGCTGCAAAGCAGAGCCTTAACCAGACCACTGCTTCCCAGGGCATCCGGCATCCTTAGACTGAGGGAGCCAGACGTCTACAAGCCCAGCCATTTCAGTCCAGAGGGGGAGACTGACAGGAATGCAAGGTCCATAGCTCTCCGCTCAGTTGGCCTAAGTTTGTTTCCGTTCTTCCTCTGTCCGGTACTGCTTCTTTGCCTCCCCGCCCTGCCTTTCCACATAAGTTGATCCTCAATAAACGGCATACGCTTCCAATTTGGCCTAATTGTCGCCTCCTGGAGGACCTGATCTAAGACGATGTTTCCTTCTGTTTATATTGCTCTTTGTCCAGAATACATTTTATGCAGACCCTCTATTATATTAAATGTGATTTAAAGAACACTGAACCACAAAATATTGAATCCCTGCTCGTCAGAATTATTTTGGATATATTTTTCCGTCCTCTGTGTTTGCTTCACCTAAGTGTGTGTCCTCATAACATATGATGACTACCATTTCCTGGAGTTTTTGTGAAAATGTTAAGGAAGTCATTTGTGGAGATGCAGTCCTATTCACAAGTCTAAATTAACACATGTCTATTAGTGCTTATCGGTCATAGTTATTCAGTTAAGAATCCGTTTCCTTGTGTTTTCATAGTACTAGGGTAACATTAAAGAAGTTACCGCTCTTAAATAATTTTTAATGACAGTACAGAATGCATGTAGAAGGAGGCATAAAACTGCAGCCTAAGATTAACATTTGGGCACACTCCTGTGTCCACCATGCTGCTGATGAAAGTGAGTGCCAGCAGCTCAGAAGCCCATCAGGCCCCTAACCTCACCCCCTTCCCTAAAGGGAATGGTTTTCCTCGTTTTAACCTCATAGATAAATTTGTATTTTATTTTAGTACTTTCATATAAATTGATGCTATAGTTGATAGTCCCCTACGTGTCTGGCATCATTCACCAAATACTAGGTTTGTGAGATTAGTAAATATTATTGTGGATAGCAGTACTAGATTGATTTTTTTAAAATTGCTGTATGTAGTGTCCCACTTTATGAATATAGCTCAATTTGTTCCTTTTATTGTAGATAGACAGTTTTGATTATTTCAAAAATGTCACCCTGAATATTTTTCTATTTTTTATGTACTTGTATGGTTTTCTGTTGGCTCTATACGTAAGAATGCAGCCATGGCTCCTGGGATATACCCATGTCTGGACAGAGAGTGCCAGTTTTTAAAGTTGTACCAATTTGCCCTTCTGCCCACACTGTATGAAAGTTCCATTCACTCCATGTCTTTACCAACACTGTTATTGTCTCTGGTTTTCATGAGAGCCATTCTAGCGGTGAGAAGGTTGTTGCATTTTCAAATATTTCATTTAGCTTTCATGGGCATTTAGTGAAATAGAGCACTTGGGCATTGACGGTCTGGATTTCCTCTTCTGCGAAGTTCTTGTAAATGTCCGTCGTCATTGTTTTTAGTCTATTTTCCCCTATTGATTATCAGGAAACTTTATATGGCTTGGATACAAGTAGTGTTGGCTATGGGTCTTAAAAATATTTTTTCCCACTCTCAGCCTACTTTGTAACAAATAGACTTTTAAAAAATATTTATGTAGTCCAATTACCAACGTTTTCCTTTATAGTATTTCTCATATCCTGATCAGAAATCTTAACCTGCCCCCAAGGTCTTGAAGGTTTTGTCTTAGATTATTTTCCAGATATTGTATTCCTTGTTCTGTAGATTGTTTATTCTTTAGATATGCAATCACCCTGAAATTGACTTTGACGTATGGTTTAAGGAAGATTAATGTTTTTTTTATTACATAGATATGGAGTTCATCAAAAAGATAGTTTGCTCCCTACTAATTTGCAATGCCAGCTTCTATTTTCTAGTTTGCCAAGGATTTTTTTTCTTAATGATAAATAGCTGTTGAATTTTATCAACTGCTTTTTTGTTTTTAATGAGATGATCATAGTTTTTCTCTTTTATTTTGTTAATGTGAATACCAGTAATTTTTTTAATGCTAAGCTCTCTGCATGACTAGAATTAGTTTGGTATTATCCTTTTATTATATTACTAGATTCAATTATTTTTTTTCTTTTAATGTTGTATTTGCATTCATGAGAGATTTTCATCTGTAATTCATTTTTTTATCCTTGCAATGTTCATGTCAGGTTTTGGTATAAGAGTTGTGCTGGTTTCATAATTATGACTATTACCATCTGCCTATTCTCCTGAAAGCGTTCAGATACAATTGTTTTGTTTCTACTTTAAAATGTGAGTGAAAACTCAACATTAAAGCTCTCTGGGCCAGAGTTTTCTTTGTAGGAAATATTTTATTTACAAATTCAATTAGAGAGCCCCTGACATTTTTTCTGTTCTTGAGACAGTTTTGGTAAGTCGCGTTTTCAAGGAAATTTTCCATTTTATCTAACTTTTCCAGTTTATAGGCATATAATTTTTGCAATATGTTTTTCAATTTATTTTATTGTAGCAACTGTAGTGACCATCCCTTTTTCTTTCTTGATGATATTGATGTAGCTTTTTCCTTTTTTCTTAACCTGTGTTGCTAAGATTTATCAATTTGGTTCACTTTTTCAAAGTGCTAACTCTTGGCTTTGTTGGTTTTTTATTTTATATTTTTCTCCTTAATTGACTGATGTCTGTATCTTTAGGATACTCATTTTTATACCTAGGATTAAATTTACTATTTTTCTAGAATCTGGGAAAACTAGCAACTAGAATTTTGCTTCTTCATATGGAAGTTTATACTATCGCTTTCCAATATTATTCTTTTCTAATATATCCTTTTGTTTTTGTTTTTGTACTCAGGAGAGGATTTATTTTGTCAATTCTGCTTACAAAACTCTAGAATCTTGCAGATGGTTCCTTTTTGCCAGAAGCTGTATTATTTTCTAAAACAAACAAAAAAAAATTCCAGCTAGTTAACATACAATGTAATATTGGTTTCAAGCGTACAATATAGTGAGTCAACACTTCCATGGATCACCTGGTGCTCCAATAGGTGCCGCTCGGCAATCCCCATCACCTATTTCACCCATCCCCCATCATCCTCCCTTCAAGAATATATTTCACTTTGATCTGGTATAGTTATATTTCATATTTATGGCATGTTTTAATTTCAATTTCACGTAGTTCAAATATTTTTAATTTCCATTTTGATTGCTTCTCAAATACATGAGTTATTTAGAACCATGTTTTAAATTCCAAATATTTTGCTATTTTCAATCTTTATGGTTTTCTTCTTTAGTTTAACTCCTCTGTGGTCAGAAAATACTCTCTAAGTGTTTCAAAACTTTGAGATTTATTGAGGACTATCTTGTGTACCAAACATATGGTCCATTTTCATAAATGATTCATGTATTCTTGAAAAATATATATTCTGCATTTATTGGGTATAAAGCTTATATAGTAGGTCAGTTTGGTGAATAGTGTTGATCAAATACTCTATATCTTTGTTTATTTGATGTCTTCCTACTGATGTTATGACTGCTGCTTTTTATGTCAATTACTGGACAAGGAGTAGTGAAATCTCTAATCATGATTATGAATTTATTTCTCTTTTGATTCTGTCAAATTTTGCTTTATTTCTTTTGAAGCTGTGTTATATGTGCAAACTTGGAGTTATTGCTTTTTGAGGAAGTGACCCTTATGTCCCTTTTATTATTAGAAATGTTTCCTGTTATTAACACACATTGTCTTAAAACATGTGGATATTAATATAGCTTCATTAATTTTTGTTACTATTTGCATGATAAAGCTTTTTATTTTACTTTCATCCACTTTATGCCTTTTTATTAAAGTTTACCTCTTGTGAAAGCCATAATTAGGTTTTATTTCATATGGATTATAATCTTTCTCTTTTAATTGTAGTCTTTAGTCTATTTACATCTTTTATTTTTTTACGCATCCCCCAGCTACCTCCCCACTGACAACCCCCAGTTTGTTCTCTATGGTTAAAAGTCTCTTTTGTGGTTCATCTCCTTTGTTTTGTTAAATTCCACATATGAGTGAAATCATATGGTATTTGGCTTTTCTGTCTAATTTATTTCACTTAGCATTTAGCCTCTAGGTCCATCCACATTGTTGCAAATCTCAAGATCTCATTCTTTTTATGGCTGAATAATATTCCAGTGTGTGTGCGTGTGTGTGTGTGTGTGTGTGACACTTCTTTATCCATTCATTTATTGATGGGTATTCGAGTTGCTTCCATACCTTGGTTATTATAAATAATGTTGCAATAAACATAGGGGTGCATGTATCCCTTTGAATTAGTGTTTTCATTTTCTTTGGGTAAATACCCAGTAGTAGAATTACCAGATCATATGCTAATTCTATTCTTAATTTTCAGAGGAACCTCCGTACTGTTTTCCACAGTAGCTGTATCAATATGCATTCCACAAGGAGTACAACAGCACACGAAGCTTCCTTTATCTCTACACCTTGCCAACACTTGTTATTTCTTGTGTTTTTTATTTTAGCCATTCTGACAGGTATAAGGTGATAGCTCATTGTGGTTTTGATTTTTATTGCCCTGATGATTAGTGATGTTGAACATCCGTTCATTGTCTGTTGGCCTTCTGGATGTCATTTTTGAAAAAAAAATGTGTTCAGATCCTCTGCCCATTTTTTAATTGAATTATTGTTTTGGTATTGAGTTGTGTAAGTTCTTTATAAATTTTAGATATTAACTCCTTATTGGATATACAATTTGCAATTATCTTCTCTTATTCTGTAGGATGCCTTGTCATTTTGTTGATGGTTCCTTTCACTGTGCAAAAGCTTTTTATTTTGGTGTAGTCCCAATAGTTTAGTTTTGCTTTTGTTTCCTTTGCCAAAGGAGACTTTTCTAGAAAAATATTTTTACAGCTGATGTCAAAGATTTTACTATCTATGTCATCTTCTAGGAATTTTATGGTTTTAGGTCTCACATTTAGGTTTTTAACCTGTTTGGAGTTTATTTTTGTATATGGTATAATAAAGTGATGCATTTTCATTCTTTTGCATGTAGCTGTCCAGTTTGCCCAGCACCATTTATTGAAAAGACTGTCCTTCCCTCATTTCATATTCTTCCCTGTTATAGATTAATTGACCATATAAGCATGGGTATATTTCTAGACTCTGTATTCTGTTCCATTGATCTATGGGTCTATTTTCATGGCCATACCATACTGTTTTCATTCCTACAGCTTTGCAGTATATATTAAATCGGGTTGTGATACCTCCAGCTTTGTTATTCTTTCTCAAGATAGTTTACTTAATTTACTGATATATTTGGGTTACAGCCTATTGTCTGTGTGTTTGTTTTCCTTTGTCCCATCTGTTCTTCCTCTGACATTTCTCCTTTGTTTCTTACTTTTCCTGGGCATAAAATTCTGTGTTGGCAATAATTTGCATGTTTTCATAAGGAGCTCTATCATATGTCTTCTTGTTACTTTGTATGTAAGGGATCTTTTATCTTTAGCTGTATATGTAATTTTCTGTCTGATTTTTTTTTACATTTTTATTCTGATGTATTTTCTTTGTTTATATCTTCCTACATTTGTTGAGTTTCTTGAATATATTGTCTTTTGAAGTCAAATTTTGAAAATTAACAACTACTTAAGATACATCTACTCCATGTTTTCCATTCCTTTCTTTCTAACTCTTCCAATTATATATAAGACCATTTAACTACATTCAAATTCTCTTATGTTCTGTTCTTTTATTTTTTACCTGACTTAATATTTACTAATCTTGTTTTTTTTTGTTATGTTGATCTGTTGATTCATCTAATGGATTTTTAATTTCATGCTATTTATTTTTTAGTTTTATAACATATTTTATAATGTTTATGTATTCTAATTATATATGATTTTCTATTTTTAAAATTTTAATTCCAGGGGCGCCTGTGTGGTGCAGTCAGTTAAGTGTCCAACTCTTGGTTTTGGCTCAGGTCGTCATCTCAGGGTCGTGAGGTGGAGCCCAGCATCAACCTTTGCCCGCAGCTGGGAGTCTGCTTAAGATTCTTTCTCCTTCCTTCTGTCTCTCCCCCTCTTGCCCCTCAGATAAATAAATACTAAATTAATTAATTTCTTAATTAAAATTCCAGTATAGGGGCGCCTGGGTGGCTTAGTCATTAGGTGTCTGCCTTCGGCTCAGGGCGTGATCCCAGGGTTCTGGGATCGAGCCCCGCATCAGGCTCCTCTGCTGGGATCTTCCTCTCTTACTCCCCCTGCTTGTGTTCCCTCTCTCGCTGGCTGTCTTTCTCTCTGTCAAATAAATAAATAAAATCTTAAAATAAAATAAAATAAAATAAAATTCCAGTATGGTTAATATACAGTGTAATATTAGCTTTGGGCATATAATATAGTGATTCAACAATCATATACATTACTCAGCACTCATCAGGGTAAGGTACTCTTAACCCCCTTCACCTATTCACCCGTCCCCTCACCTACCTCCCCTTTAGTAACCATCAGTTTGTTCTCCATAGTTAAGAGTCTGGCTTTTTTGGCTTGTTTCTTTTTTTCTTTGTTTTTTATTGTTTCTTATGTACTTTGTATTGTTCTTCACCCATATGTGAAATTTAGGTCTTTCTCTGATTTATTTTGCTTAACATCATGCACTTTAGCTCCACCTATGTTACAAATGGCAAGATTTCATTATTTTTCATAGATGAGTAATATTCCAGTGTATATATACACCACATCTTCCTTATCCATTTATCTATGGCTGGACACTTAGGCTGCTTCTATAATTTTGCTGTTATAAATAATGTTGCAATAAACATAGGGTTACATATATCTTTTTCAGTTAATGTTTTTGTATTCTTTGGGTAAATACCCAGTAGAATTTCTGGATCATACAATAGTTCTGTTTTAAATTTTTTGAGAAAATTCCATACTATTTTCCACAGTGGCTGCACCAGTTTGTATTCCCAGCAACAATACACAAGAGTTTCTTTTTCTCCACATCCTCACTGACACTTGCTGTTTGTATTTTTGATTCAACCACTCTGACAGGAGTGAGGTGATATCTCATTGTGGTTTTGATTTGCATTTCTCTAATGATGAGTGATGTTGAGCATATTTTCATGTGTCTGTTGGCCATCTATAGGTCTTTGGAGAAATGTCCATGTCTTCTGTCCACTTTCAGCTGGATTATTTGTTTGTTTGCTGTTGAGTTGTAGGAGTTCTTCATATATTTTGGACACTAACCCTTTATTGGACATGTCATTCGCAAATGTCTTCTCCCATTCAGTAGGTTATCTTTTAGTTTTGTTGATAGTTTCCTTCACTGTGCAAAGCTTTTTATTTTGGTGTAGTCCTAATTATTTGTTTTTGCTTTTGTTTCCCTTGCCTCAGGAGGGCAAAGGACATATCTAGAAAAATTTTGCTATGACGCATGTCAGAGAAATTACTGCCTGTGTTCTCTTCTAGGAATTCTATGGATTCAGGTCTCACAGCTAGGTCCTTTAATCCATTTTAAGTTTATTTTTGAGTATAGTGTGAAAAAGTGGCCTGGTTTCACTCTTTGCATGTAGCTGTCCAGTTTCCCCAGCACCATTTGTTGAAGAGACTTTTTCCTATTGCATGTTCTTGCCTCCTTTGTCAAAGATTGACAATGTAAGTGTGAGTTTGCTTCTGGGCTTATATTCTGTTCCATTGATCTATGCGTCTATTTTTGTACCAGTACCAATATTGCTTTCATTACTACAGCTTTGTAGTATATCTTGAAATCTGGGATTGTGATACCACCAGCTTTGCTCTTCTTTTTCAGGATTTCTTTGCTATTCGGGGTCTTTTGTGGTTCCATACAAATTTTAAGATAATTTGCTCTAGTACTGTGGAAAATGCTATTGTGATTTTGATAGGGATGGTATTACATCTGTAGATTGCCTTGGGTAGAATGGACATTTTAACAGTATTTGTTCTTCCAATCCATGAGCATGGAATGTCTTTCCATATCTTTATCTCATCAATTTATTTCATCAGTGTTTTATAGTTTTCGGAGTACAGGACTTTCCTCCTTGGTTAAATTTATTCCTAGGTATTTTATTATTTTTGTTGAACTTAAAAGTGGAATTGTTTTATGTTCTCCTGCTGCTGCTTCATTATTAGTATATAGAAATACAATGATTTTGGAGCGCCTGGGTGGCACAGCGGTTGGGCATCTGCCTTCGGCTCAGGGCGTGATCCCCGTGCTATGGGATCCAGCCCCTCATCAGGCTCNTCCTTGGTTAAATTTATTCCTAGGTATTTTATTATTTTTGTTGAACTTAAAAGTGGAATTGTTTTATGTTCTCCTGCTGCTGCTTCATTATTAGTATATAGAAATACAATGATTTTGGAGCGCCTGGGTGGCACAGCGGTTGGGCATCTGCCTTCCGCTCAGGGCGTGATCCCCGTGCTATGGGATCCAGCCCCTCATCAGGCTCCTCCGCTATGAGCCTGTTTCTTCCTCTCCCACTCCCCCTGCTTGTGTTCCCTCTCTCGCTGGCTGTCTCTCTCTCTGTCAAATAAATAAATAAAAAAAAAATCTTTAAAAAAAAAGTTTAGAAATACAATNTCCCCCTGCTTGTGTTCCCTCTCTCTCTGGCTGTCTCTATCTCTGTCAAATAAATAAATAAAAAAAAAATCTTTAAAAAAAAAGTTTAGAAATACAATGATTTTGTAATCTTCTACCTACTAAATTCATTTATCATCTCTAGTGGGTTTTTTGATGAAGTCTTTAGGATTTTCTATATAGTGTCATGTCATCTGCAAATGGTGAGTTTTACTTCTTAATCACCAATTTGGATGCCTTTTATTTCTTGTCTGATTTCTGTGGCTAGGACTTTCAGTACTATGTTGAATAAAAGTAGTGCACTGGACGTACTGGTCTTATTCTCAACTTTAGGGGAAAATCTTTATTTTTCCCCATTAAAGGTAACGTTAGCTGTGGGTTTTTCATACANAAGGATTTTCTATATAGTGTCATGTCATCTGCAAATGGTGAGTTTTACTTCTTAATCACCAATTTGGATGCCTTTTATTTCTTGTCTGATTCTGTGGCTAGGACTTTCAGTACTATGTTGAATAAAAGTAGTGCACTGGACATACTGGTCTTATTCTCAACTTTAGGGGAAAATCTTTATTTTTCCCCATTAAAGATAATGTTAGCTGTGGGTTTTTCATACTGGTCTTTATTATGTTGAGGTATGTTCCCTCTAAACCTACTTTGTTGAGGATTTTTACATGAAAAAATGTTGCACTTTGTCAAATGCCTTTTCTACACTTATTGAAATGATCCTTTGGCCTTTACCCTGGCTCTTGTTAATGTGCTATATCACATTTATTGATTTGTAAATATGGTGCCACTCTTGCATCTAAGAAATAAATCTCACTTCATCATGGTAAATGATTTCTTTGCTGGATTTCATTTGCTAATATTTTGTTGAGTTTTGAATCTAAGTTCATCAGAGATATTGGCCTGTAGATCTCCTTTTTGGTAGTGTCTTTCTCTGGTTCTGGTATCAGGGTAATGCTGGCCTCCTAGAATGAATTTGGAAGCTTTTCTTCCTCTTCTATGTTTTGGAATAGTTTAGGAAGAATAGGTATTAACTCTTCTTTAAGTGTTTATTTAAATTTACCTGTGAAGCCATCTGGTCCTGGACTTTTGTTTATTAGGAGTTATTGGGAGTTTTTGTTTTGTTTTGTTTTGTTTCTACTATGATTCACTTTCATTGTTGGTGACTGGTCCATTCAAATTTTCTATTTCTTCCTGATTTGGTTTTAGGAGGTTAAATATTTCCAGGAATTTACTTGTTTCTGCTAGTTTGTTCCATCTGCTGGCATATAATTTTCCATCATATTCTCTTGAGATTCTGCATCTTTTCATTCATTTTTTCCATTTCCTTCATTATTTTTAATATATTGTCAGTAGTCCCTGTTAGTCCCTCAGGTCCCTGTCCATTAGTCCCGAGAGGTAGATAATCCTTGGGTTTGCTTCTACTGTCTACTTTTGTTATTATTATCTGTCATAGTTAGTGAATCTTCTCTGTCTCATAACACTGGATAGTATGCTACTGTACAGAACACCCGTAAAGGTAGAAGTTGATACTATTTATTCCTTGAACATTTTTTCTTGTACACAGAGAAGTCTGTTGAACTTGACTGAACTGTTAAGATGATGTTGTCCTAAATAGTTTTAGACTGTAGCTAACCCTTTCATTTCTTTCTGCCAGTACTTTTTCTCTCCCTTGCAAACATTGAAATCTCAGCCAGACATCTATTTTATAATTTAACCAAAGACCAGATATTGTGAAAGGCTAATACTTCAGTCTAATCAGATGTTGAACTAAGTTGTGACTGGGTTGCAACTCCAGTTAGTTTCAGCTCACCTTTGAAATATTATGGGTGAGAACTGTTATATATTTATTAGATACTGTCCTCATGGCAACTGGGTTTCTTAAGCATTGTGTGGCCGCAGAAGAATACACTGCATTTATGCCCTGAGATACAACCTTTCCTGCTTTTGGTTGAATCTGACCATTCTTTTTCTACCTTGTTGAAAGTTCAACCTACTGGATGTTTTGAGGTTAACTCCTTGGCCTCCTATTTCAGGTAATTAAAAGTGGGAAACATTTAGCTATTGTTGTGGAAGGAGCCGAGATGCCCTTCAACAGATGACTGGATTAAGAAGCTGTGGTCCATATATACAATGGAATATTACTCAGCTATCAGAAAGAACGAATTCTCAACATTTGCTGCAACATGGACGGCACTGGAGTAGATAATGCTAAGTGAAATAAGTCAAGCAGAGAAAGACAATTATCATATGATTTCTCCCATCTATGGGACATAAGAACTAGGATGATCAGTAGGGGAAGAAAGGGATAAAGAAAGGGGGGGTAATCAGAAGGGGAAATGAAACATGAGAGACTATGGA
>NC_048237.1:24189509-24190449 GCF_002007445.2 Ailuropoda melanoleuca
TGGTCTTTATTATGTTGAGGTATGTTCCCTCTAAACCTACTTTGTTGAGGATTTTTACATGAAAAAATGTTGCACTTTGTCAAATGCCTTTTCTACACTTATTGAAATGATCCTTTGGCCTTTACCCTGGCTCTTGTTAATGTGCTATATCACATTTATTGATTTGTAAATATGGTGCCACTCTTGCATCTAAGAAATAAATCTCACTTCATCATGGTAAATGATTTCTTTGCTGGATTTCATTTGCTAATATTTTGTTGAGTTTTGAATCTAAGTTCATCAGAGATATTGGCCTGTAGATCTCCTTTTTGGTAGTGTCTTTCTCTGGTTCTGGTATCAGGGTAATGCTGGCCTCCTAGAATGAATTTGGAAGCTTTTCTTCCTCTTCTATGTTTTGGAATAGTTTAGGAAGAATAGGTATTAACTCTTCTTTAAGTGTTTATTTAAATTTACCTGTGAAGCCATCTGGTCCTGGACTTTTGTTTATTAGGAGTTATTGGGAGTTTTTGTTTTGTTTTGTTTTGTTTCTACTATGATTCACTTTCATTGTTGGTGACTGGTCCATTCAAATTTTCTATTTCTTCCTGATTTGGTTTTAGGAGGTTAAATGTTTCTAGGAATTTACTTGTTTCTGCTAGTTTGTTCCATCTGCTGGCATATAATTTTCCATCATATTCTCTTGAGATTCTGCATCTTTTCATTCATTTTTTCCATTTCCTTCATTATTTTTAATATATTGTCAGTAGTCCCTGTTAGTCCCTCAGGTCCCTGTCCATTAGTCCCGAGAGGTAGATAATCCTTGGGTTTGCTTCTACTGTCTACTTTTGTTATTATTATCTGTCATAGTTAGTGAATCTTCTCTGTCTCATAACACTGGATAGTATGCTACTGTACAGAACACCCGTAAAGGTAGAAGTTGATACTATTTATTCCTTGAACA
>NC_048237.1:24190825-24225773 GCF_002007445.2 Ailuropoda melanoleuca
GGGGGGTAATCAGAAGGGGGAATGAAACATGAGAGACTATGGACTATGAGAAACAAACTGAAGACTTCAGAGGGGAGGGGGTGGGGGAATGGGATAGACTGGTGATGGGTAGTAAGGAGGGCACATATTGCATGGTGCACTGGGTGTTATACGCAACTAATGAAGCATCGAACTTTACATCGGAATCCGGGGATGTACTGTATGGTGACTAACATAATATAATAAAAAATCATTAAAAAAAAAAAAGTGGGAAACATGTTGAGAAAGAGAGACCTGTCATACATTTCTTGTAACTTCTTCCTCACATGGCTTTGTCTCTTTATGGAAAATCTTTTTTTTTTTAAAGATTTAGTTATTTATTTATTTTAGAAAGAGAGTGAGAGCAAGCAGGGGAGGGACAGAGGGAGAGGAGGGAGAGAGAGAATCTCAAGCAGACTTCCCGCTGAGAATGGGGCCCAATGTGGGGCTCTATCTCATGACCCTGAGATCATGACCTGAGCCAAAACCAAGAGTCAAATGCTTAACTGACTGAGCCACCCAAGTCCCCCTTGTTCTATGTTTCTGAACCAGGTCTCTAGGCTCTTACATCACTCTGGCACTCAACAAATAACTGTAGAGAAAACTGATCCTCTTACTGCTAGGAATTCTCTAGATTCTAATCCCTTATGGTAGCTTACTTTGTCATATATTCTGTTGCTTTCTATTTCTCCCTTTGACTATGTTAAGCCCAATATTCAATGCTTGCACAGGCTTGGCAAGAAAGGAAGAAACTAACCAGTGATCTCAGCTTACCTAGGAAGGGCTCTTCCCTCTCTGGGATTTAAGTTTATTCAGTTACCTTCATTTATATAACTCACTTATGTCTCTAAAATTTATTTTTAAATTTATCTTACCCCTAGTTGTTACAGGGAAAGCAGTGGCCTGTTGCTCCTTTGTGTACACATAACTACCATCAGTTTCAGTGGTTCTGAAAAGCCATAGCCCTGCATTATAGGCACCTGCCACAGTACAACTTATGACTTGGACGTAATATGTTATTTTGCAGGTAGAACACAAAGGAGTTATCCTATGTTTTTGAAGGATGTTTCTCTGGATGTACATTTCTAAATTAATAGCTTTTGGGGTTTTTCTAGTACTTTGAAGATTTTATTTCATTGTTTTCTGATTACCATTGTATGTGCGAAAGCCAACTGTGGGTGTGAGATTGCTCCTCTGAAAGTAATGTCTTTTTCCGTCATTGCCTTTAAAATGTTCTTTGTCCTGTTTTTCTACATTTTTATTACAATGTACTTAAATATAATTTTTTCCTACTTATCCTGTTTGGGACTGTGGACTTTCTTGCATTGCAAGTAGATGTTTGTTTAGAGAGTTTCAAGACCACTCTTCTATCGGTACTTTGCTAGGAGGACTCACAGGATTCAACATATATAAGTGTACTCATGAAAAAGATTTATTATAGTGACACATAAAAATGAATAGCTGAGTAAGTAAGGGGGGAAATGCACATAAGGCAGAATTTGGAGAAACTCAGGCACGTTTTTTTGTTGTTGTTGCTGTTCTCTCTCTCCCCTAGTCCAGAAAGGTTCACACAGCATGCTCTTTTCTTTAGCAGTGAAAATGCAGAAGCAAGCATGCAATATTTCTGTCCAGGGAAGCCTACCTGAAACTCAGATTTCAAGGTTTCTTTCAGGGTCTGGGGACATAGGAACTCTCTGACCACCAAAACTGGAGACTTCCAGAAGGAAACAGGTGTTCACCATAAATCACATTGTTTGTACAGCCTAAGAAGGCTGACATAGCAGGAACATTACAGAACATTTCAAAAGCCAAATTCCCAGACACAACCATGCAACAAGGCTGGCAAGCTGGCCCTTTGAAAGATCAGGTCTGCCATATTAACACTTAGCTGCATGGCATCTTCTGTCAGTTTTAGAAGATTCTCAGCCATTATAATTTCAAATATTGCTTCCTCCATTCTTTCTCTACCCTTTCTTTCATACTCGAATTCCATTTGGTTAGAGCATTTTGCCATATTCCATATGTCTCTTATGCTCTTTTCTCTATTTTTCATCATTTTAGTTCTCCACACTTCAGTCCTATTTTATTCCTGGTTCCTCTTCCATTTGTTCTTATTTCAACTGTGTCTAATTCTGCTATTGCTAAGAAGAACATCTATTGAGTTCTTAATTTTAGTTATTCTTATTTTAAATTCTACAGCTTCCATTTCTTATAAGTTAATGTTCTGCTGAATTTTTCCTTTTGTCATATAGTGTTTCAATATATTAGTCACAGATATCTTGAATCCATGTCGATAACTCTCATATTTGAATTGTTTGTTGGACTGTTTCTGTTTTCTTGGTTTGCAGTCATGTGATCTTCACTCCTTTTACAACTGGCAAATTTTGATTGAATGTTGGATATTGTATATAAAAATTAGAGAAGGTTGGGGCCCCTGGGTGGCACAGTTGTTAAGCATCTGCCTTCAGCTCAGGGTGTGATCCTGGCGTTCTGGGATCGAGCCCCACATCAGGCTCCTCTGCTATGAGCCTGCTTCTTCCTCTCCCACTCCCCCTGCTTGTGTTCCCTCTCTCGCTGGCTGTCTCTCTCTGTCAAATAAATAAATAAATAAATCTTAAAAAAAAAATTAGGGAAGGTTTGAGGATTTTTTTCTGACAGGCCTATGGGCAGGGCAAGATTATGATAATCCCAAAACACACTTATTTAAATCTGGGCTTCATACTTGGTAAGGTGGATCTATTTCTGTATTGCTTTAATTCGTAGGGATACCCCTCCAAGTGTTCAACCTAAAAGTTGGGGTGTTTACTAAGGTCTCTCTTCATTTGGGGGTTCAGATGTTGTTCTTTGTCCTCCTAGACCCATGGCACTTCCACACCCTCTGCTCAGCTTCTCAGCCACTCAGCTTGATTTTTGTGCTCAAGGGTCTTAACTGCTACTTTAAAATCAGCAAATGCCTTAAGGGGGGAAGTTACACTATCTACATTGGCTTTTTCTATGGACTCTTCTTTTTTTTCCTAGATTTTGGGCCTTGAGTCCTTGCTACCTTGCATCTCTCTAACACACACATGCAAACACACACACAATGACATATCTTAGGAAAATGATTAATGGTGTTCACTCAAAATAAAGAGAGAAGAAACTTGACTCATTCGAGACAGTGCTTTCTTGCATGATTAACTGGACACAGAATGTATTTCTTTCTCCTACATCCACATTTTTCTCATGTTCCATTACCTAGGAAGCCTTTTCCACTCTTCTGAAAACCAAAATCCGCAAGATTCAGCTGTTGTATCAGTGCTGCCAGAACACTTTACCCATATTGTTTCTCTTCTAGTTTCTGTTAGAACTTATTACCTGAGCCATATACTTGTTTTCTTATCACACAGCTCCTTTTGTGTACTTCCAGACGACGTGTATATATCTTATTTACAATTGTTTTGTAGACAAAGATCAATATATGCCTTTCTATTTTAACCCTATTTATTTACTTCAATCTTGCCCATAACTTTTCTCATGGTGGTTTTCTTCTCTCTTCACTTTGTGGCTGTTCCTGAGATGCCAAGTCCTGTGTAAATGGGCATGTGAAGGCGAGCTAACCCTGAGCACTGACCCCACCGCAGAGGGGCCTTAGCAGGAAAGAGTGGGGTGATTGGAATTGAGAGAACAAGTCTAGTTTTACAGTGATTTTCATGGTTTTTACTGCCGAATGATCCCAAACCAAAGAGTCCTCCGGTTTTATCTGGGTGTACACAGGACTATAGCTGCTTCGTGGGATATTTTACTTCTGTTTAACACTTACGAAAGAAAGCTAGGCCTGTGGGGGATGTTCAATGTACATTTGTGGTTGAATTAGTGAGCTTCTCTTCAGTTTTCTAATTGCACAGGTACATCCCTTTCTTATCAAATATAGGAAATCAGTTGGGCAGAGATATTTATTATTTTAATGTTGGCCTTAATAGAATATCTGATGTACCAAGCCTGCTGCAGCACACCAAGTTATGCTAAGTAGAATTATGTGTTAGAGGAAAAAATAAAACGCATGGTCAAAAGGTTTTGAGGGGCGCCTGGGTGGCACAGCGGTTAAGCGTCTGCCTTCGGCTCAGGGCGTGATCCCGGCGTTATNTTTACGAAAGAAAGCTCGGCCTGTGGGGGATGTTCAATGTACATTTGTGGTTGAATTAGTGAGCTTCTTCTCAGTTTTCTAATTGCACAGGTACGTCCCTTTCTTATCAAATATAGGAAATCAGTTGGGCAGAGATATTTATTATTTTAATGTCGGCCTTAATAGAATATCTGATGTACCAAGCCTGCCGCAGCACACCAAGCTATGCTAAGTAGAATTATGTGTTAGAGGAAAAAATAAAACGCGTGGTCAAAAGGTTTTGAAACACTACACAGCCATTTGACTATTTCCAATGCATGTAAACACGAAAAAGTCTCGTGTTTATTTTTAAAAACACTTTTTTTGGGTGCCTAGGTGGCTGAGTGGGTTAAGTGTCTGCNAAGGTTTTGAAACACTACACAGCCATTTGACTATTTCCAATGCATGTAAACACAAAAAAAGTCTCGTGTTTATTTTTAAAAACACTTTTTTTGGGTGCCTAGGTGGCTGAGTGGGTTAAGTGTCTGCCTTTGGCTTGGGTCATGATCCTAGCGTCCTGGGATCAAGTCCCACACTGGGATCCCTGCTTCTCAGGGAAACTGCTTCTCCCTCCACCTCTCTCTCTCTCTCGGCCTCTCATGAATAAATAAATAAAATATTAAAAAAAAACCTTTTTCCAGAAATATTTGATATTGGAGAACTTTCGTTTTGCCTGAAAACCTATCAATATCTCACAGAACACTAATACTCTAAGAAACACATTTTGAGATAGTCGGCATAGGGTAATCTCTATCTCCTGGTCTCCCATCAATTCCCTTTTGCATAATATTTTTTTTCTCTTTCCAATTACCTGGCTTTAACACTCTGGAAGCATTACGCTAAAGTGCATGAAATGCCTGATCCCTCTGGCTTACTGAAAATTTTCAAGGAGGTTCACATTATGGTTGGATACAAATTCTGAAGTCTAAACCTCTCTTTTCTTCATGGTGACCACTGTATTATTTTCTTATGGCTGTTGAACTAAATTACCACAAACTTCATGGCTTAAACAACATTAGTTTTTTATCTTGCAGATCTAGGTGATGGAAGTCTGATTTGCTTAAATTGCAGTTCTAAAATCAAGGTGCCTGTAGCACTGCATTTCTTTCTGGAGGCTCTAAAGGAATGTGGTAGGCAGAATAATGAGCTTTCAAATGCCCTCATCCTAATCCCTGGAACCTATGCGTATGCTGTTATGCGGTAAAGGGTAATTGAAATTACAGATGGAATTAAAGTTGCTAATGAGCTGACCTTGAAATAATAGTTTATTCTGGATTACTTTGGTTGGCCTAATGGCTCATAGGAGTGAAGCCGGAAGCAGAAAAAGAGTCGGTGTCTAACTGATGCAACGTGAGAAAGACAACGCGCCATTGTTGGCTTTGAAGATGGAGGAAGGTCACAAGCTAAGAAATGCAGGCAGCCTGCAGAGGCTGGCAGGAAAACAGATTCTTCCTTAGAGCCTTCAGAAGAAATGAAGCCCTTTGGCACCTTGTGAGACCTATTTCTGCCTACTACCACAACCATTATGTCAGAATATGAAACTACTAACTTTGGCATTTGAAAACAGACAAATTACATGTTGATTTCGGTAAATGTGCTTGGTCCCTGGAATTCTTGTCCTTAAGTTATTCTTGATTTTCAGACATTGAGCATTTCCTGGATGTTGTAGCCCTCGTAGTTTGAAATTCTGATTTAAAATAAAAGAAGGACTCTATGATCATAATCAGCTAAATAAGTTAAGCTCATTTTTAATCTATTCACACACCTCTATATAAAATTTTTTGCAACTATTCTTTGCATTAAATCTTAGAATTCATTATATGTTAAGTAGAAATGTTAATTCACACATTACACAGGAATAAAATTTTAGTAACTAATTTATTGTGGGAACAGTTGTTAAAGAAAATAAAGTGGTTTTGCTTTTTAGTTGCCAAGACCTTATCTTATCATTTGTCACTGGTATAAGAAACATTATATTTTAATATACAAAGCATTTAGTATGTACTTTGGCTTTTCAATGCGCAAAAAAAGGATTTAATTCAGCTTTGTATTTCCATCTGCACTGCTTTTAAAAACTACAAAGACAGTGCCGCATATTTTTCTTTTCGAGGCCAAAATAGCAGTGAAGTGTTGACGGCACCTCTGTGGCTTTGACAAGAGTTTTGGCTACAGCAAAACCAAAGGGGGTTTAAGCTTGAGGACAGAAGAGCAGAAAAGCCAGCTCCTTGCTGACAGGTATGTTGCTGAGCTTAAAGGAGTCCCTTCTCAGCCTTCTAAGAACAGCTGTGTAAATGGGTCCCACTTGCCACCAGCCTTCTCCGCTTGTAAATCCCAGGAAAACAAGTATTAAATGTGATTTAGTATAGAATATTTAACCCAGTGCTATTACTAAGGTTCATGTTTACATAAGATAACGCAGGAGGAAATATTTACATTGCCATTCTAATATATAAGAATAGATTATTTTGGTTAACAAGAATGCAGGTTTATGTAGGGCTTAAGATAGGAGTTAAGATAGCAGATGTAGATATGATGTATTCAGCTGGTTTGTGTCATTGAGCAAGTCACTCAACCTCTGTGCATACTTTTCTAAGCCCTGCAAAATGAAGGACCTTGACTAGATTATTCCTAAGGTCTCTGCTAGTTCTTATATCCCATCGTTCTGATTGTAAGAAATTTCTCTACCTCCTGAGAATTACACGTATCTCTCTTTACTGGGTTAAGTGTTATGAAAGTGGACTGCCTTCTCTTTTAATCTAATCATTCGTCAGTGTTAGTTGTATGTCATTGGCTGGAATATCAACTTTTTTTGTTTTTAGGAGAGGTACTATGTCTTACATATCCTTGTTATTCGCTATAACGATAAGGAAGCTACTTGGAAAAGTAGATGTTTGATACTCATGAAAGTGAAATAAACTAATTCCATTATCTCTTATTCATAACTGTTTCTATATTTAAGAGTCATTTTAAGGTAGGTTTTACAAGTTAAAATCTTAAATATTGTCTGTGTAGCTTGCTTCTCAGAGATCTAGAAATATTCAGTATCTTGATTGCCTACAGTTAGCTAATAAGCTTAACAAAAACTTCGTCGCGGGAAATCCTAGTGCTCCTGGCAATTAATAGGAACCATAAACTACCAGTTTCTCATTACTTGTCCTTTATAGTAAGTGCTGTTGGACCCGGGAAGCATTTGACATGTGAGGACAAGCTCAAGGGATGCGGGAGAGGGAGAAAGTCACTGGAATGTACATGCCCGAGATGCGTGCTACTCCGTTGGAAAGACCAGTGATCACTGGAGCCCTGAGGGAAGAGCTCTGAGAAGACAGGAGAGAATTGTCAAGCTGTGGCAAAGGAGTTGCCTGTGACCAAGCTATAGCTAGCAATGGGTCAGGATGAATGAGCAGATATTGAAATGCCCAAGAATCTGAAACTTTTTAGAAAATAAGCTTGTCATGGAAGGTGGTTTTTAACTGCTGTTTCCTCCAGCACCGGTTGGACTCAAAAGGCTGCTCTCGCAGGTTGTTGCTTAATTTAATTAATAGAAAAATGGGGGGGGGGATTCAAAATATTCAGCCTGCCAGACTATAAATACCTCGAGAAAACACGAGTTAAAAGTGAATAAAACTTTTTGACAGAAGAATAAAGAAATCCCTCTACGCTAATTTTTTCCTTGGTAGAAGGAGGATGAGTCTAGAGTATATATCCTTATCCCCCTTCCAAGAGACCTGAACACAGAGTCTGTATGAAAAGGATAGCTGGGATACGAATTTTTACTTAAGTAACACTAAGAGGAAATGGAACACTTATGTAGACATATTTTCTATCAGGAGGTGCTATGGAACAATTTAAAAAGTATTAAAAACCCTACATTACAGCTAAAATCAAGGAAGGCATCCCCACATTCTATTTGTGGTCCTTGGAAGCTAATAATAGAAGAAAATCTTCAGATGAAAGGAGAATTGCTCCTGAAATATTCTAAAGGAAACAAACCATCAAGACAACCCCCACACGCATTATGCAAATTTTTGAAAGGTCAAGGATTTTCAGGAAGGAAAATTAGAGTGTAAAATGTCCCGTATAAAAAAAAAAAATCACCCCCTCACATCCTTGCTAACAAGGACGCTGCATTTACTTTCCCCATATTTTCTGAACTTGGATAAAGGGACAAAAGTGACAGCTTTAAATTAATTCCCTGTTAGCAATGAAAAATGAAACTCCCAAATATGTATTTTTTTATACTTACTAAATCAGCTGTCACTTTATTTTCTAGTTGTATTTTTAAACCTGATCTTGGACTGCCCACTTTGCATTCAAATCGAACACTCCCTTATCAAGCAACAATATCGTTAACATGCCATATTAAGATGAAACAAACACAAAAGACTGAAAGGTCAAAGTTAGCAGTTAACGCTGTATTTTTTAATGCCTATTTAAATTTATTGCTTTAGATATAAAATTTTAGTGTCACTAGCATAAAAAAAGTGCTCACATATGTGTGGCTCAATATTTTTTACAGTACATTTCTTAAAATGCAGATTTAATATGTTCTTTTACATTTATATTTGTATTTCTAGACTGTCATTTTCTATCATAGTTTATTACGAGAGTAAGCAAGTTTCTCTTTTCAGAATTTATTTAACTATGTAGGCAAATTAAATATATGCATTTGAGTAGTCCCATCATTTGAACAGCCTGAAATAGCGAATAGGTTAGAATTTAATAGTGCTTATTATTCTGATGCTGGAGATAAAAAGGATTCTAAATCTGTCACCATGGATGCAAAAAGTAAAATGTTAGTAAAATAACATTTTCTTGGGACTTCTTTTTAATCATTATACAGTGACATATTATGTAAATTCATCTTTTCTCTAAATATTTAAATATTTGTTGAATGAATTAATACATTAATGAATGGATAGACTCACCTTATAAACCACGTACACACACTCACTCACTCATTCATTTTACTGCCTAAGACTGGACACTCAGTTCTTAGTAGTTACATAATGAAGGAAATCAAGGAAGCCACGCTGATCTTTCACAATCACTTATACAAATGTTTGCATATATGAATTATTTTAGTATTTCTCTTCCTTATGTTATGAGATATAGGTGATAAATGAGAAAACGACTATTTTCGTAGAAAAATATTGAAGTTGTAATTAGTTGCACTAATAATGAAGTCATAAACATCCAAGTCATATCAGCCCTGCCGGAGGGCATTTCAGAAAAAAGTCCACTGGCGGGTAAACTGATTTTTCTCTTTTTCCATCCCCTCTTCCACCTTTCTGCTCTTCTTGCTTTCATATGATTTCATTTTATTTTTAAGAATAAAAGCTGCCACATAACCAGAAAGAGTAAGACCTAAACAAAGTGTTGCTGGTTATTATTTGGGGTTAATTGACATGTGAACACCATGGAGTCACTAGCTTGGGTGAGAAACTTTATTAAAGAAATTGACCCTAATACACTGGTCTCCTCACAGTCCTGGAAGGGTGGCCTAGACTCTCCATTAGATTGTCAGTTATAATTACGAGGAACATTTTGTATGATACCTATGTCATCAATTCTTAGGCTCAACTGACTTGAAATTAGGACAGAATGGAGAGAATGAGGGAACAGGAGCACTCCGAGAATCCAAGGATAAGGAAAGAGGAATAGTCTGAGGCAGATAAAGATGATGTTTGCAATGAGTGCTTGTTATGAATTTTATTTAGATAAAAATATTATTAGTTACTTCAGCACTGTCGAGCAGGGTGGTTACATTTTCAGTTATCTACAGTGAAAATCAGCATGTTGAGATGGGGTCACATAACTAGAAATAGTTATTTTAAAAATTATTTATCTTCTTTATACAGTGTCTGTGTTCCTTCATGGATGTGTTCAAACTGGTTGTTAAATGAACCCCTACCCTACCGTTAGCACATATTAGAATTGAATGGGTACCCTACTTTCATCTGCTACTCAGTCAACACCACTGATTAATTTTCTTTGATCATTGATTCTGAAAATTCCATTTCTCCAGCCTTTCTGACAAGTACCCAGTGATTTTCAAACAAATACTTATCTCAGAGTTTTCCATATAAAAGAATATTTTTGTAAACCGTCAAGTGAATATTAACTTCCTAAATTTATCCTGTTATTTTGGAATTATGTATATTAGGTTCTTTTTTGGCAAGACTATGCACTCGTAACTGAGCACAGGAGCTTAATGAAAATTCTTCCTTATGATTAGTTAAGTATTTCCTGAAAAACAAAGAAGCTTTAGTGCAGTAAATACAAAAGACTGGCAACTGTTATGAAGTTATAAAACAATTTATTAGAGTATTTCAAAGCCATACTAGCAACAAGAGTGTACTCTTGATACTAACTTAAACACTGAAGGGTGTGATTAGCTATAATTTTACCTTCTGGTATTATTTTCTGCACATAAGCTATGTAAATTCAATGTACTCCCATTGTTTAAATGAGTGAAATATAGAAATGCACTCTGGAGCTTGTACGCTATTAACTGTGTAGTGTAATTAAAAACCTTAATTTAGCAGCAAATTTTAATATATAAGGTGCTTTAGATTATTGGAAGTCCCCAAAATAGAATTAATTTACTCTTTCACTAAGAATCTGTTATTTTCCTATTGCTATGGTGACAAATTATCGCAAATTTAGTGGCTTAGAACAACACATTTGTTATTTTACAGAGCTGGAGGTCAGAAGTCTGAACTGGGTCTGATGCGCTAAGACCAAGTATTGGCAGAGCTGTGTTCCTTCTGGAGGCTCCAGAGAATCTGTTTCCTTGCTTTTTTCAGCTTCTAGAGGTCAGTTACAACCCTTCACTCCTGGCTTTCCTCCTTTTTCAAATCCTACCACTCCAGCCACTGCTTGTGTCATCACATGTCTTCTCTAGCTCTGAACCCCCTGTCTCCCTCCTAGATTGTTGGATATCTACTGTCTACCAGACCCTATGCTAAGTGCTGGGTATGTCATGGTGAGGAACATTTTGTTCATGCGGATGGAGCTTGCATTTCAGTTGGAGAGACAGAATAACAAAGTGTCGGAGTGAACGCATTTATCCACCACACTTTGATGTTATTTTCTATGACTTCTCTAAGCTGCTTGAATTGTGATGAAGATGTTTTAAACTGGCGGATTTATCTCTGCAATTTTTGTTTCAATAGTTTGAGTGTCTCAGTCTCCTTTCAGCATATGTGCAGTCTAATTTCTTTCCCTCTCTTTCTCCCTTAGAAAGTGACTAGGGGAGGAGATGGTAGCTCTTGACCTTCCAGAGATAAGAGGATCCAGAGGATATCCATGACCTCATGATGAGCTGATCTGGTCTAGTTCCTGGATTTATTTAACTGACTTGATGAGGTGAGGCTGCTGAACTTATCTTTGGTTCTCTGGGAGAATTTCAGAGCTCAGTGGTTCTCTTTGACTGATTCAACCAATAATTTTTGTGTCTCAAGAGGCTATATACACTCTGCAGCCTGTTGTGATTGCCCAGGCATCCTACATCGGACCCTGGTTAGGTGGTCTACCTTGAAGCTCCATGCACAGAGCTACTCACTTCTGTCTGTGGTGGCTCCAAAAGTCACGTTGCCGTTACGCATTATCTCTGGGGCATGGGGTACCTTCTGGGTCCCTTTGGAAGGCAAGGATGTTTCTCCTTCTCCCTCAGTCTCCCTTACCTTTTTTCTCTCCTCTCTAAAGATGCTTTTTTGCCACCATTGACCTTCTAAGGTTGACATAGGACCATCTAGCTTGATGGTCTTGTCCCAAAGTCCTACTGAGAAAATGAGATAAAATTCCCGTTGCTTTTACTTTTTTTTTCCCCAATCTGTCTAACATTTTCTTCCTCCTTATGCCGATTTCCCTGGGTAAAAGGAATCCTAACACACTTCTCATGCCTTTCCTGCCCTCTCCTTACCTTTTTTTTCCTACATGGTTTAGATAGAACCTTTTTTAGCTTCTAATATTGTCATGTCTGCAATGGCTAGCTTTTGATACACTGATAGAAATGAGACAATTTAGAATCTTTTCCTTTGATTAATCTAATTGCTATTTTTTCATTATGAATTTAAAAAGAAATTTTCTTTAAGGCTGAATGTTGAAATATGAGCCCTATGTTCTTAATAGTATCAGTTTCATCCCTGATTCCCATTCTTCAATTTCATTAATGGCAAAATATTAAGCAATATGATTATCAGGATTTGAAATACTTTGTAATCACCTCGGGTTATCCCTGATTATTATATCAGATATAATATTTGCAGGTTATGAGTTAATAAGGGAATAATATAAGGAATTATAAAGGGTTACTTCTTTTTTGCTGGGCAGCCAAAGAATATTTCCTGAAAAGTGACATTGAGCTGAGACTAAAAAGAAAGAAATGAACTGCCACTTGAGCATGAGGGGAAGTGTGTTTTAATAAGAAAAGCACGTGCACAAGTCTTGAGGCAATGAAGTGTGCTGTGTGTCCAAAAAAATAAAAGGAAGACTAGCATGACAAGAGTTACAATGAGTGGGAATATATATATATGGTTCAAGGTAGAATTGGACAGATAGGTGAGATCAAGAAATATAAGTCGTGGTTGGAAGTTTGGATTAGATTTCCAGTATAAAAGTCATTTGAAAGTTTTAGGCTGGGTTGTGACATCCCTTCTGTGTTTTAGCAGTTACGTTTGTTACTGTGTGGAGAAGTACTGCCTGATAGAAATAGATTGAGCCACAAAAGTGAACCACATTTATAATTTACAATTTTCAAGTTCCTCCATTAAAAAAAATAAGCCGGGAAATTATTAATGTATTATTTCATACATACTCTAAAACATCACTTTACCATGTAACCATATAAAGTTACGAAATAAAACATTTTATATTTTTATACCAAGCATTCGAAGTCATATGCAATTTTATGCAGATAAGCCATGTGTCAAGTGTCCCATAGCCACCTCTGGCTATTGTCTATTGCAGTGGGAAGAACAGATGTAAAAAGTAGAATGGGCAAAAGTGAGATCTGGAGCAGGGAAACTTGTTATCATTATCTGGATAGGAGATGACTGTGAACAGGGCAAGATGGTAGCAACAGAGATGGAAGTGAAATGGGAAGACTCATGGGCAGTCAGGCAAACATGTGCCTCAAGGAGGAATCATGGAAGAACTCCTAATATTTTAGTTTAAATAACAGAATAGCTGGTTATGTCATTTACTAGAATAGGGCCAGGGTGGTTTTGAAGGAAGACTAAAGGCATAGAAGAGAATTAATTTGTCTAGTTTGAGAAAATAAATGAATGGAAGAAATTAAGACTAATACCCAAATCTTTAGGTTCTAAACTATATTTCAATTATAATTCAGGTCACCCAAAAGCAACATGAGAAGTAAGAAATTAAATTGTAAAATCCATCTTTGGCAAACCAGAAGATACCTGATATCCTCAACCAAAACTAGTAAATGTCAAACAAGGATGTGAAACAATATACAGAAAGGAGACCCAGGGTTTCAGGCATGCTTAGGATTGTTCAGAAAATCAATGTTTATGGTGCCACCTAGAATTGTGCACCTCAAAATTTGCATAACCATTTTAATAGCCCTGCTTACAGACTTTGTTAAGGCACCCAGGCAGTGTCTGGGTGGCTCAGTTGGTTAAGTTTGATATCTCTTGATTTTGGCTCAGGTCATGATCTCACAGTCATGGGATCCAGCCTTGCATCAGTCTCCATGCTCAGTGAGGAATCTGCTTGAGATTCTCTCTCCCCCTCATTCTCTACCCCTCCTCCCACTTGTACTCTTGGTCTTTCTCAAATAAAATCGAAAAGAGAACTTTCAGAACCCACTTCTCTAAAGTTAATAGCACACACTAGAGTAAAAAACCAGTGATGATGTATTTGCTGTATTTGTAAGGGGGTATGTAGACTTATGGTGGGAACTTCCTTGGACCCAGTTTAGTTTCAGAAAGAAGCAGTAGAGATAAAGATGAGCAAGAGATTACAAAGACCACTCAGTAAGCCATCTGTTAGGCAAACATGAGCATTGTAGGCACTCCGATGTTGATTTTGATCAGCTGGATAGAATTCATACTATTCTGTCTCTCAAATTTGTTAGCCTGGAACATATCCTTCTCTGATTCCACCCCCAGAACACAGACACTATGAAAGCAAACAAAAATCTTTGATCCAGGAAGAACTCCCATCATTCAAAAGATGAGTAGTCAGAACAAAGATAGTACAAGAGAAATGAGAAAATGAAAAAGCAGAGACATTTATTAATAACACTCACCAATAAAATATTTCAAAAAGATTGGGAGAGAGATGATCATTATGATACATTTTATTAAATCAAAAAATTCGAAAGCCCAAAGTTCAGGGCAGAGATACAAGAGCTCAGGGAAATTACAACAGGACAACAGAAAGTGAAGCAACCTATGAACAGAAGTCAGAAGAGAGATAGGAGAGAAAAACTAAACTATACTATCCATGGCAGCCAAATTGGAATCAGCCCCACTACACAGGATAATACTGCAAAAAACACAATAAGTGACAGGCAAATTTTCTCCTTAGTAAAAATAAAGTTTCAAGCTAAGGAGAAAATTTTGGACATTAAAGACAAAGTAGATTGGATACATGTAGTTGGTATCTTTGAAGACATGAAAAATAGTAGAATAGTAAAGTATTAAAATTTCTTTAAACACTGCAGAAATAAAAGCCAGTCCTCTATAGTGAAGGGATATAACATGTCCTAGGCAAAACTGACAAGTAAATTACGAGACTTATTTTATTCAAATTATCAGATTTCAAACATAAAGCACAAATCTTTGTCAAGCAAACAAAAAGATATATTTAAATAGAAGTGTAAAGGCATTAGTTTCTTCATAGTCTTCTATCATAATGTTTGGTACTAGAAGGATTTGAATGTTACTTATAAAGTCTTGAGGGAAAAAAATGTACATTCAACCGAAAAGTTGTTCAAGGACAAATGCATAAAACAAAAATGTATGAACATGTAAGAACCCACGGTTAAGTTTCTTTGATCCCTTCTTGGAAGAAAGAAATATATATAGTTACAAACGTCATCCTGGAAAGCATTATTGGAGAACCTGTCCAAAGAAATAACAATGACCATGATTTCCATTTAAATGTGTACTGAANGGATTTGAATGTTACTTATAAAGTCTTGAGGGAAAAAAATGTACATTCAACCGAAAAGTTGTTCAAGGACAAATGCATAAAACAAAAATGTATGAACATGTAAGAACCCACGGACTTAAATTTCTTTGATCCCTTCTTGGAAGAAAGAAATATATATATAGTTACAAACGTCATCCTGGAAAGCATTATTGGAGAACCTGTCCAAAGAAATAACAATGACCATGATTTCCATTTAAATGTGTACTGAACGGGGCGCCTGGGTGGCAGAGCGGTTAAGCGTCTGCCTTCAGCTCAGGGCGTGATCCCGGCGTTCTGGGATCGAGCCCCATGTCNCTGTCCAAAGAAATAACAATGACCATGATTTCCATTTAAATGTGTGCTGAAATATAATTAAATGTGAAGATTGACATTCCAAAGACAAATACATATATTTCAAATCCTGATAATGTAAGAATGATATAAATAGCAAAAGTTGGAAGAAAAAATGCTAGAGGAAGAGAGAGGCAGTAAAGTACGCTTATTTCCTCATCTTTTATTGCTAGTAGTTAGAAGAATTCATTAAAATCCAATAAAGAAAACAATGGAGATATAAAAGTTAAAAGGAAACACTAAGAAATTATATGATCAGCTAAAATTGATTATAGATTGGTAAGAAAAGAAATGTAAAAATGTTTATTATGCATAAGTAGGAGTGTATTAGTTAAATTGATAGTCTTAAATGTAACCACTAAACAAAAATACAACCTTTCCAATTTTTCAGAATATACATATACAAAACTAATATAAACCACCTAGTGAAATACTTATAAAAATCCTGTAGAAACAGGAAAAAAAATAAAATATAGGAACTGAGACTATATATATCGGCCATGTCTGTAAATGTAAATAGGATTAAAATCACCTATTTTAAGACTCAGATTTGATCACAAAGTAAGCTTCTCAAATACATTATCCTTACAATTTATGGGTCTATATATCTTACTACGGTGCTACAAAGACAGCAAATAGAGCTATAAGCAATTGTCCAATGTTTGGTATGGGTATGTTAATTTAAAGAGAGAAGTAATTTTATCAAAATCAAATCACAAAACTGCTGAACTCATATTTTTTTAAATGATATCTTCAATTACCCTCCTCATGATGTGCCCCTGCTTTACCTTTGATAATCCGTGCACTTTAATCTCTTATTGTAAAACCCTCAAATGCTTGAAGGTTGATATCTAATATTAGCCTGATTCCCAGCAAATAGAACATAAGTAACACTAACAGTCATTAGTTTTGGCACAAGAAAGGCAAGAATCCATATTCAGTAAAGGAATGAACTACTTTCTTCACACTTAAAAGATAGTAGGAACATCTCTTAGAGTTCGAAGCCAAATTTGCATACAAATAGTATTCATCAATTTATTTCCAACCTCAACCTGTGCTTTGGTAGGCCAATTGATTTTGTTAACTTTATTGAACTCTGCTTTATTATCTGCAGTTAATTCAGAAAATGTGCTACTGCCATGGGTTCCCAGCCCCACTCTATTTATTTTCAGTAGACAAAGATCTTTAAGAAAGAAAAAAAAAATCCATCAATATATCTCTTCCCATTCTCTTCATGGCAATCCTTAAAGTGTGGGCAGTGGACAATTGGGATCNTACTGCCATGGGTTCCCAGCCCCACTCTATTTATTTTCAGTAGACAAAGATCTTTAAAAAAAAAATCCATCAATATATCTCTTCCCATTCTCTTCATGGCAATCCTTAAAGTGTGGGCAGTGGACAATTGGGATCCCTGAGACACTTTCAAGGGTCTGCAAGATCAAATTATTTTTATAGTGATACGAAGACATCCTTTGCCTTTTCACGGTGTTGATATTTGCAGTGGTGATGGAAACGCAATGGTGAGTGAAACTGATGGTACTTCAGTACAAATTGAGTGACACCAAACTTACTGTATTCTTCACTGTCCTGTACTTGTAGCAAAGGAAATGCCAGTTTGACCATCCTTGATAAAGCAGTAAAAAAATATTCATAGTAAACTCAACCTTTTTTTTTTAAATAAATGTCAACCTTTGATTATATATTTTTAAAGTATCCTAAACGATAATGACAAATGTACATTGACTACTTCTACGTACAAAGTGTAGTATTGGGCAAAAGAACATGTGTGAGGGTTTGGACTGTGAATTGAACTTTGGATTGTGAATTGGACTAGACACTTTTTTTAAGTGAAACACCATTTTTACTTGAAAGAATAACTGATAGGGGCATATAGGTGGCTCAGTCATTAGGTGTTTGCCTTCAGCTCAGGGTGTGATCCCAGGGTCCTGGGATTGAGCCCCGTATCCGGCTCCCTGTTGGGAGCCTGCTTCTTCCTCTCCCACTCCCCCTGCTTGTGTTTCCCCTCTCGCTGGCTGTCTCTCTCTCTGTCAAATAAACAAATAAAAATCTTTTTTAAAAAATTACTGATAAAATAAGATTCAGACTTGGGTATTTGGCAGACATTTTCACAAAAAAAAACATGGGTCTTAAAATTCAGGGAAACAACTGACATTTGTTGCCAATGAAAAGATGTGAGGTTTCAAGTGAAAATTAGGAGTTTAGACAACTTGTATCTTCCACTAATGGAATTGGCAGCTTCCCAGTATTTACATAATATTCTTACCAATTTATCAGAAGATAACAAATTTTTATATTGTATAATGAAAAAATACTTCTCCAAAGACCAAAATATAATGTTAAAAAAAACACGCATAGGTGAAACAATCCACTTAAAGTACATAGTGCATGGATTTAAAATATTCCATTCCATTGTATTATTAAAACAATAAGAAAAGTTTATTGGTATAGTTTCAGATTCTACACTGCAGCTAATCTTTAGAAAACTACAACTTGATGAGTTTTGATGTAATATTAAAGAAGACCACTCACAAGTATCTCAAAAGACTATTAAAATACTCTACTGTGTGAGACCTGCTCTCCCATGCACTTCAATTACAACAGTATATCACATCAGAGAGACTCTGTATGCTAGATACTTGGTTACAGTCTTAGGACACAACATTGAGCCAGACTGGTAAGATACTTGCTCTCATTGAACACACACAATTGTTCTGTGCTGTGTCTCTGGAGCCTGGGACAAATAGCTATCCAATGATTGCTGATATAATTTTATCAATAGTTCTATTCTCTGAATTTACATTCTCAGCCAATCTTGCTGATTTCTCTTTTTGTTGCTTTCTACCCCTCCCTTTCAAAGTATGTATTTTTAGGGTACTGTTTTTTTCCCCTCCTTTCTTTCTGGGTATTTGTTCAACTTAAATGTTATTTCCCTGTCACAAATGCTCTTGACTCTTTAATAGATATTGGCCGCTTACCTGAATTTCTAATGACCTACTTCACTCCTTTGCATGGAAATATCAATAACCATTCAAAACCAACAGAGTTTCAAAAAAGTTCTCTATCTCCACTTATTCATGGCAAAGCCTTCTCTTCTACTAGAAGGACCATCTTGGTCAATTACCCCAATTACATCACATCAGCATAACATGACCACATATTTTTTTCACATTAAAACAGTGACACAGTATGATGCATGTGTGTGTGTTTGTGTGTGTGTGTGTGTGTGTTATTCCATTTCTGTTTCTTCATGTAATGTTTTATTCTGCTTTAATTTCTAGCATGCTTTTGAGAACATTTTTGGAGGTGAAATTCACATATACCAAATAAAACAAAAACAAACTATTTTAATGTAAACAATTCAGTAGCTTTTCCTACATTAACAGTGTTGTACAACTACCACTTCTATCTAAGATAGTCTCAAAATATTTCTCTCCTCCCCCAGCCTCTGACAACTACTAACCACTAATCTTTCTATTGGTATCAGTTTACCTAGTCTGGATATTCCATGTAAATGTGAAATGTATTTTTCACTTAACACAATGTTTTTGAGGTTTATTCATGTTGTAGCACACATTCATATATCATATTTATTTTTAAAGTAACCCTTCTAATAAAAATCCAAGACATAAAATTTCAGATGCCTCATTCACTATGTAGAAATCATTAAGCTAGCCTCAGGATTTAGAAGTAAAATTACACACTTAGAATAAAAGTAGGAAAAACTAAACACAATTAACTTCACTATCATCAGAACAATCTTAAAATGTCTTGGTAAGAGCTGTCATTGGAGACTTGAGTGATCACAAGTATCTCAAAAGACTATTAAAATACTCTACTGTGTGAGACCTGCTCTCCCATGCACTTCAATTACAACAGTATATCACATCAGAGAGACTCTGTATGCTAGATACTTGGTTACAGTCTTAGGACACAACATTGAGCCAGACTGGTAAGATACTTGCTCTCATTGAACACACACAATTGTTCTGTGCTGTGTCTCTGGAGCCTGGGACAAATAGCTATCCAATGATTGCTGATATAATTTTATCAATAGTTCTATTCTCTGAATTTACATTCTCAGCCAATCTTGCTGATTTCTCTTTTTGTTGCTTTCTACCCCTCCCTTTCAAAGTATGTATTTTTAGGGTACTGTTTTTTTCCCCTCCTTTCTTTCTGGGTATTTGTTCAACTTAAATGTTATTTCCCTGTCACAAATGCTCTTGACTCTTTAATAGATATTGGCCGCTTACCTGAATTTCTAATGACCTACTTCACTCCTTTGCATGGAAATATCAATAACCATTCAAAACCAACAGAGTTTCAAAAAAGTTCTCTATCTCCACTTATTCATGGCAAAGCCTTCTCTTCTACTAGAAGGACCATCTTGGTCAATTACCCCAATTACATCACATCAGCATAACATGACCACATATTTTTTTCACATTAAAACAGTGACACAGTATGATGCATGTGTGTGTGTTTGTGTGTGTGTGTGTGTTATTCCATTTCTGTTTCTTCATGTAATGTTTTATTCTGCTTTAATTTCTAGCATGCTTTTGAGAACATTTTTGGAGGTGAAATTCACATATACCAAATAAAACAAAAATAAACTATTTTAATGTAAACAATTCAGTAGCTTTTCCTACATTAACAGTGTTGTACAACTACCACTTCTATCTAAGATAGTCTCAAAATATTTCTCTCCTCCCCCAGCCTCTGACAACTACTAACCACTAATCTTTCTATTGGTATCAGTTTACCTAGTCTGGATATTCCATGTAAATGTGAAATGTATTTTTCACTTAACACAATGTTTTTGAGGTTTATTCATGTTGTAGCACACATTCATATATCATATTTATTTTTAAAGTAACCCTTCTAATAAAAATCCAAGACATAAAATTTCAGATGCCTCATTCACTATGTAGAAATCATTAAGCTAGCCTCAGGATTTAGAAGTAAAATACACACTTAGAATAAAAGTAGGAAAAACTAAACACAGTTAACTTCACTATCATCAGAACAATCTTAAAATGTCTTGGTAAGAGCTGTCATTGGAGACTTGAGTGATATCATACTCAATTAAAATAATCAAAATGTATACACAGCTTAAAGAAAAATGGAATTCATTCACTTGTGTTGTCATCTTATTTTCAGAAATAATGATGTGGTAAGCATTAGCAGATAGAAAGAATTTGTAAGTATTTAGTTAACATAGTCCTAAGGAAAGAGAAAATGTATTCAAAAGACATGGATGTTTAATTCACAAAGGAAATCTATTTTGTTGTGAGACAGAGGTGGTTTATCAAGCTTCACTGTAGATGGGAAGAAAATATCACTCTGGATAGTCTAATTCTCTTTGTTTTTATTCTATGCTCATCAAGAGACCTTGAGGTTATTTACTTAGAAGTTTTACAGTAATAAGTACTCCTATGGATAATGGACATGAGTCTCTCCTTTTGGAAATAAACACACCGGCATTGTGTTATACAAGGAATCTGTTTAGCATTAATCAGTCTATAGCACCTAGCAGAGTACCTGACACAGAACATATTTGGTAAATGTAATTTGAATGAACTAGTAAGGGAACACAGCATCTATAATACTTTGTACTTAAAATTGGTATAGATAGAATAAGTTGAAGAAAATATACTTTGTTAGTTATTTCGCCATCTTTCTTTAATGTAAAGGATTTGGAAAGTTGGGATGTTTAATCATTACATTACTGGATAGAAAAGAATAAATGAATTAACAATATGCCTAGGATAATTAAAGAAACAATTTGGGAAGTTAGAATTATTAATATAGATTTTAATATAGTAAACATCCAGTAGAAATCAGGATTTTTTTTTTTTTTGGTCAAATGCTATTATTTGGAGATAGGATATTCAGGGATATTGTTCAACAGACACACTAGGTTCCTAAGAATGACTCAGACTCTCAAGGTATGCAAGGAATCGCAAGATTCCACTCTGGAAAATACATTCCAGTTGGAGAAATTGTTGATATAATTAACTCAGGAAAGCACGAGATCCCTATGGGCTTCCTTTTGGTAAGAAATTTCAAGGACAATTGCAAGAGACATTTTTTAATAAGATAGAGTTACATTGCTGATTGGTTTTTTGTTTTTGTTTTTGTTTTGGGTGGGGGGCAGAGGGAGAGGGAAAGAGAGAATCTTAAGCAGGCTCCCAGCCCAGGGTGTAGCCCCACACAGGGCTGGATCTCACGATTCTGAGATCAAGATCTGAGCTGAAATCAGGAGTCAGACTCTTAACAGACTGAGCCACCCAGATGCCTCTGTTAGTTGGGAATTTCCCCCCCCCAAAAGTTACATTTTTGTAATTTTTTGTTTGAAGTCATTTCTGCTATATTATAGCAATTTGCAACTTGCTCAAAATTCAGCAGATTTTGTTCTCCAAGGATCCCAAGCTGTCTTGGTATATTATTTCTATTATTAAATCTTCCTATTGTGGTGAATCTATTCTAAACGAGTATACATTTAGTTTTTTCCCCCCCTTTGTACTGATTATCAAAAGAGAATACTGTTATATCAAGAGTTTATGAAAATAGTTTTCTGACTATATTGCCTGGTGAGGGTTATGACAGCTTTCAAAATCATCTTCTATGGGTGTCTTAGTCAATCACAATGAATGCTGCTTGCAGTAAATCCGGGGAGATTGGGGGTGGGGGGAATGGTTAAACAGCATTTTCTAGCATGCAAAGTACTTGACTGCATCCTCCAAATTCCAACAACTATTCGAAAGTGCAGCTACTTAAAGTTTTGACAACTATATCTCGATTCATTCTCATGCTTCATTTTCTAACAGAATCATCCTCTATTTTGTAGACATCCACAGCATTAAGTAGGCACCTTCCTCGAAGTAGGCTAACAAATATCTCATCCTTATCTCCAAAAGTGTTAGGTTAGAGCTGGCCAAAAACTAAGAAGTCTTTTCATTACTTTTGTTAATATAAGAGGATTTTTTTTTTCACAAGTGTGAAAGTTTTAGGGCCACCATGCACTTTCTTAGAAGAAAGAAATTTTCTAAGAAATTTCTCCTAAATTATATGCATACATAATCTCTCATTGACTTGAGTTGGTTGCTGCTTCCGGGTATAATTCAATGCCTAATTTCTATGTTCACCTAGTGGAATTGAGTGGGGAGATTGCCCCTCGATTCCTGCTTAGGGAGGCTGGCTCAGATTGATGTATGGCAGAGGGCTGCATTGGTTTCTAAAACAGAAATGTTAGAGTTGAAATTTGAATCACCTTGAAGTAATTGATGAATTGAGAATCTCTTTAAGACTTGGGACTGCTGTATACCTTTAATATCTTTGAGTGTTCTATGTCTATTATTCACAGGACGTTTTTACAAATTGGCACTTGTAATTTTATGTTGGAATATATAATCTGGTCTTGTTTTTCAACCTCAGCCAAATCTCTCCATGTTTAGTTAAACTCATAAATTTTCTTTATGTTTGCTTTAGAATTACTGATATCTGTAACCAAAATATGCCTGTAACTAATCAAACAAAACTATTGAGCACAATTCTATTTATTGAGTCAACAAACTTTTATAGATCATCTGTCATGAGCCAAATCCTGCTGGAAACATACACACCCAGACACAAATACACAAATACCCTGCTGCTTCCTCCTCCTACTTTTGCAATGCAGATATGCAAGTGTTGATATCATAGAGGGACAAACCTGGAAGGATCTGGGGAATCCTCAAAGAGGAGGAAATGTTTGAGGAGGCACTTGAAAGAAAGTAGACACTTGCAGGGAAACCAGAGAACTCTGTGTGTGTGTGTGTGTGTGTGTGTGTGTGTGTGTGTGTGTGTGTGTAAAAAGCAGTAGAGCACAGACGCTTGAAAAAAACACAATAGGATTAAAGATCTGAAAGCCCTGGAGAGGATCAGTAGAGCATGGTTCCCATTTTAGGGTAAGAGAGGAGTCCAAGTAAAACAGAAACAAAGGGTACATGATGGAGAGCTTTCGAGGCTGTGTCAAGGACTTGGGACTTTTATCTTTTAGAAGATAAGTAAGCACCACAGAGTCATTCCCTAGGCATGTGAAGGATGAATTATGTAGAAACCCAAGAAGCAGAGATTAGTTAGGACGCGGCTGATATCATCCAGGCAAGAGACGATGAATTAGGTACAGGAGTAGCACCGATAGACGGGGAAGATACAATCAGGATGATGTGTCTAGCTCAAAGCTAAGTACATAATGAATGCAAAATGCTTTTTGCCCTAAGGAGATTATAAGTTATTTACGTATTTAATTGTTGGGAGACAGGGTTGAAAACGGATAAAAATAATTACAAAATGATTGAATGTGCTGTAAACATACAGTGTGATAAAATATAAATGTATTTTTAATAATATAATTATATAATTATTTTAAAATAATAATTTTAATAATATAAATTATCACACACAGTGATATATATATTTTTGCAGTATATATAGGCATACATAAGATATATATATATACACACACTGTCCTACAATTTGAATACTTCAGAAACTAGTAAATCTACTACTGTAAACACTGAAGATATGGCTGAGCGGCTACAAAAGGTATTTCTAGAATTCTCTAGCCTCCCCTTTGGTCTGAACTTTCTCCAATCTCCTTCTGCTGTAGAAATAGAAAGCATCACCTTCTTGATAAAATAATAGCTTGGGATAATACCAAGGAGGAAGTGGGCATTAAAGGATGGATGTGTTTTAGAGGGAAAGTAAGAGATTTTTAATAGAGGGCCAGCGTGAGCACAGGTACCGAGGTGGGAACTGATGTGGTGTATGGAAGAGGCAGGGAGGATAAGGATTTGATCGAAGCGGAAGAAAATCACAAGAGAAAATACATTTACAGCGCTGTGCTGTAGAAAATCTGTGTATGAGTGAACCTGCACAGTTCAAACCCATGTTGTTCAAGGGTCAACCGTACTTGTTCTATTCAAATCTTTTCCCATATATGTGTGTTCTAAATGTTTTCTCTGTCTACAGCTTGCCTACTTTTTTTCTTAATGCTGTGTTTTGTTGAACAAAAATCTTAAATTTTGAACATGTCTGATATATCATTTTTTTAAAAATTTTATGGTTAATGCTGTCTATGCCTGTCTAAAAAAATCTTTTGCCTAAATCACAGGGACACCCTTCAATTTTCCTCCTTACACTTTATATTTGGGACTTTAAGTTTAGGTATGTGATTATTTTTAAATAACTTTTCTGTGTGTTGTGAGGTTTCAGTTCATTTAAATGTAATGCAATTATTAGTGTATTTAGATTTATGATTATCGTTTCATAGCTGGCTTTATTTTCTTAACTGCCTTTTTTACTTAATCATATATCTTTCATTATGTGCTAATTTTGCTACTGGATTTTTAGCTATGGCTCTACATTATTTGCATGACTTTAATGTTTTTTATAGTTATAGTTGCGTGCTTAATTGATCAGACTCTACTTATAATTAATATTGCATTACTGCGTATAACATCTAAGAGCCTTAAGTGGTATCGTTTCATTTATCTTCATCTTTTGTGCTATTGTATATATCACATCTACATAAATTTTAAAACCTACAATAAATTTTAATTTTTATTTAAATTTGTTATTTTAACAAAATGAAGAGAATAAAGAAATTTAAGAACATAGAATATAGAACATACTGGGTTCTTTCATTCCCTCCTATAAAGCCACGTTTTATTCTTCTTTTCATTTGGAAGGTTTTTTGGGGTTTTTTATTTTCTGTTTTTTGTTTTTAAGATGTAGAATTCTGAGTATGTTTTTTTTTTTCTTTCAGCATTTGTTTTTTTGTTTTATGTGGGGTTTTTTTGTCTATTGCTCTCCATTACTCCTGTGTTCATTTATACCATTATTTGCTTCTAGTTCCTTTCTCTAGTCACATTAGTGATTTTCTCTTCATCTTTAGCTCTCAGCAGTTTAATTATGGTTTGCTTAGCTGTTGCTTTCTTTCTGTTTATTTTGCTTGAGGTTCACTGACATTTTTGAATCTGCAAGTATATACTTAAAAAAATATTTTCGGGAAATTTTCTGCTAGTAGTATGTTAAAAGATTATTTTTCTGCCCCAGTATCTCTCTTCATCTTGTGACTATAATTTCTTATATGCTGGACTCCTTGATGTTGTCCCCCAGGTCACTGAGGCTCCCTTCTCTCTAACCCATGACTTTTCTCTCTGTTCTTCAAACTAGATAATTTCTATCAGAGTCTTCATGTTTACTCACCAGTCTGACCGATATCCAGTCCATCCAGAAAACCTTGTTTAATTTTATTTTTTCTAATTCTCATTTCAAAATTCTCATTTGATTCTTTTTCATAGTTTACCTTCTCTAAGGTTCTCAATCTCTTTCTGCATTATGTCCATATTTTCCTTAAGTTATGGAATATATTTGAAATAGCTGGATTTTCTTAATTTAAATTCAACTACCCAATATATAGCACATCATTCGTTTTTGGTGTAGTGTTCAATGATTCATTGTTGCATGTAACACCCAGTGCTCATCACATCGCATGCCCTCCTTAATACCCGTCACCCAGTTACCCCATCCCCCCACCCACCTCCCTTTCCACAACCCTCAGTTGGTTTCCCGGAGTCAAAAGTCTCTCATGGTTTATCTCCCTTTCTAGTTTGTCTCCCTCTCTGACTTCTCCCCCTTCAGTTTTCCCTCCCTTCCCTTTAGTTCCTCTGTGCTGTTTTTTATATTCCACATATGAGTGAAACCATATGATAGTGTCTTTCTCTGATTGACTTATTTCACTTAGCAAAATACCCTCCAGTTCCATCTATGTTGATGTAACAGGCTTGTCTGCTGATTCTAACATGAGTCATTCCAGGGTTGGTCTTTATGGACTGCTTTTTCTCTTGATTATGTGTGATATTGCCTGTTTTTTTTTAATGTTTAAATTTTACAAATTGTGTGCTGGACATTGTAGATGACATACTAAACTATAACTCTATAATACAATTCTGATGATTGTTTTTGCTCTACCAGGCAGATAGCTTGGCCAGACTCAAACTAAACACTGTCTCTCACTGGACGGCAGTCAAAAATATCTGCTTGGCTCCCTTAAGCTACCAGCTGCCTCCTTTCTTAGAGTCTCTTGTGTATATGCGGTTCAGAGGTAAGTCTAGGACTTAGTACCTTTACACAGATAACCATGCATCTCCCCCTGTCTTATTCAGTTCTGGAGTTTCCTGGACACTTTCTTCATGCTCTGGCACCTTTATTTTTTTTTTTTAAAGATTGTATTTATTTATTTGAGATAGAGAAGGAGCATGAGTGGGGTAGGGGAGGAGTGGGCAGGGGGAGATGGAGAGGCAGGGGCAGAGGGAGAGACAGACTCTCCACTGAGCAAGGAGCCAGATGCGGGGCTTGATCCCAGGACCCTGAGGTCAGGATCTGAGCTGAAGGCAGACGTTTAACTGACTGAGCCACGCTAGGTACTCTAACTCAGGCACCTTTAAATTATAACTTCTCACTTAATTTCTCAAGATAGTAAGACAAGGGGTTTCTGCTTGAGTCCTAGCATACATAATCCCCTTTTGGTGCATATCAGGGCATGCTTCCAGGCAAAAGGACACATAAGTGCAAATATCACCAAGTGTAGTTTGGCTCTTTAAAAATTGCCTCCTCTCTAATCTGTCTTTAATCATTATACAGTACTTTTAAATGCAGTCAGTTCTGCTCTAACAAAACGTGTTCCTAAAAAATCATTAAGACATGCAAAATACTGCAATGAAAACCATAGGGTTTGGGGGGGTTAGAAACACAACACTCAAAAACTTCATCTGTGACATTAAAAAAAAAGAATATTGGTAAAAATGGTACCCCAGTTTTACATATGTGAAATATTGAAGAAACACATAAATACTAGAATAAATGTGGCATTTTTACATTGTGAAAGACTCAATGTATTGATGGAAGTGGGTGTGGGAAAGATTGCTGCTCGGGAGTTCCTGTGAGGTAGTTATTTGAGATCCGACTGAAAGTCAGAACACCTGACATAGGTGAGTGTAGCTCACAATACACACGATGAACTCAAGTAGCTAGTCAATGTGACGGGGGTGTGTGTGTATGGGAATGTGCGGGTCTGTGCATTTTGTGTGTTCTTATGTATCTATGCATTTTGCTGCATTTATATAATATTTCTCACACATGAAATTAAACCTAAGCAAACATGAAGTTTTAATTTTTTCCAAATCATTTCCTAGAATATCAGTGGCTTTGGGACAAATTTGCTGTTTGCAAATAAGCATTCTATCAAAACGGACTGTTGTTACTTTTTTAGATTTATACAAAATTTATAATTATCATTTATAGGAAAATTAATCTACAGCTATTTGCCATTGCTGAAGGCAGAATCTCCTTTTTTTTCCACTTTATTTTATTTATAATTTTTTTTTGTTTTTATTTAAATTGCAGTTAGTTAACACATAGTGTACTATTAGTTTCAGGAGTAGAATTTAGTGACTCAGCACTTACATATAACATCCAATACTCATCTCAACAAGTTCCCTCCTTAACACCCATCACCCATTTAGCCCATCCCCCTGCCACCTCCCCTCCAGCAACCCTCAGTTTGTTTTCCATAGTTAAGAATCTGTTTTATGATTTGCCTCTTTCCCCCCACCATGTTCATCTGTTTTGTTCAATTCCACATATGCATGAAATCATATATTTGTCTTTCTCTGATTGACTTGTTTCACTTAGCATAATACACTCTAGGTCCATCCATGCTGTTGCAAATGGCAAGATTCCATTCTTACTGATGGCTAATATTCCAGTGTGTGTGTGTGTGTGTGTGTGTGTGTGTGTGTGTGTGTGTATAAAATATATATATACCACAATTTTTCCATTCATCGGTTGATAGACATTTTGGTTCTTTCTATAATTTGGTGATTGTAACACCCAAACAATCCAGTTAAGAAATGGGCAGAAGACATGAACAGTCATTTCTCCAAAAAAGACATCCAGATGATCAACAGACACATGAAAAGATACTCAATGTGCCTCATCAGGGAAATACAAATCAAAACTACAATGAGATAGCACCTCACACCTGTCAGAATGGCTAAAATTAACAACAGATATTGGCAAGGATGTGGAGAAAAAGAAACCCTCATGCACTGCTGGTGGGAATGCAAATTGGGGCAGCCACTCTAGAAAATAGTATGAAGGTTCCTCAAAAAGCTAAAAATAGAACTATCCTAGATCCAGCAATTGCACTGCTAGGTATTTACCCAAATGATATAAAAATACTGATTCGAAAGGGTTCGTGCACCCTGGTGTTTATAGCAACATTATTAACCATAGCCAAACTATGGAAAGAGCTCAAATGCCCATCAACTCATGAATGGATAAAGAAGAGGTGAGATAGATACATAGATATATAGATATATAATGGAATATTACTCAGCCATCAAAAAAGAATGAATGAAATCTTGCCATTTTCAAGGACATGGATGGAGCTCGAGTGCATTATGTTAAGTGAAGTAAGGCAGAGAAAGACAAATACCATGTGATTTCACACGTATGTGGAATTTAAGAAACAAAACAAAACAGATGAACATATGGGAAGGGGAAAAGAGGGAAGCAAACCATAAGAGACTCTTAATGACAGAGAACAAACTGAGGGTTGATGGAGGGAAGTGGGTAGGTGCTGGGCTAAGTGGGTGTTGGGTGTTAAGGAGGGCATTGTGATCAGCACTGAGTGTTACATATGTAAGTGATGAATCACTAAATTCTCCTGAAATCAGTATTACACTATATGTTAACTACCTAGAATTTAAATAAAAATTTGAAAAAAATAAAAAGAAGTGTACTTCCACTTAGCATCTTTTGTAAGCTTTGTTCATGCTGTTGCACCTAGAAGCATTTTATTTCTTATTGCTGTATAGTATTTCATTTTATAAATAAATAATACAATTTAGTTTCCATTATACTATTGATGGATATTTGTTAATAGTTTTTTGCTATTTTGACTGAGGATGCTATGAATATTCATTTGTATATATTTTGGTCTTTAGGCGTTAAGAGTTGACAGTGATAGAGTATAATACTTTTATCTGTTGTAGATACAAATATTTTTCCAAATGATTTGTAACAATTTACACAGTGTTGTTTGACAGGTCCAGTTGCTCTGCATTTTTGCTAATATTTATTTTCAGTTCTTTAAATTTGAGACATTTTAGTTGGTGTATAAACTCAACTATCTCATTATGGTTTTAACTTGCATTGTTCTGATGACCAGTGAAGTTGAGAACATTTCATATGCTTATTGACCACTTGACCTCATGTGTAAAGTGCCTCTGTACTTTTTTTGTACATGTTTTAAAGTCAGGTGGTCATTTTCTTACTGGTTTATAGGAGTTCTGTATATGTCCTACGTCAGAGCCTTTTGCCAGATTATGTAAATTTCACATGCATATGGTCTTTGGCTTGTCCTTTTGGTCTCTGAAAGCTGTCTTTCAGTGTTTGATGTTACTTATATCATATGTTTTAATTCTCCATGTAATTTAAAACACCAAAGTCTATAATTATTGTAATTATTATTGTTTGATCAATATTTGCTCACATATTTATGCTGTGTTTTAATCTTATTCTTTCTTGTATTTTAATGCTTTCATTAGAAATCATTTTTTCAATTGCTTAAAGAACTCCCTTGGAAATTTCTTTTAGAGTCTGTCTCCTGGCAACCAGAATTTTTTTTCAGTTTTTGTTTTTCTGTTTTCCCAGAAATGTATTTTTTGTCGGTGCATTGAAGAATATTATTGTAATTACACAATTTTTGTTTAACCCATGGTCATATCATTCATTCCTGTGTTATTTAGCATTTATAAATGCATTTTTAATATTGTTTTGAAATGTGAGGACTGGAGTATCATAATGTAGAGGGTAGAATATTGTGTCCCAATCCTTATTTTCAGAGCATTTGATTTAAAGTACAGAATATGAAATAACTCAAGTAAAAACTAAAAATAATAACTAGTCTAATATTCAGTCATCCTGATATTTAGCAACTTTTCTTATGCTTTATATATGTCCATAAATATTTTATTTATTCATGGAGTTCGTTATTTTTTTCTTCCTGTGGGCCTAACACATGCTGGTACTATGTTAACCAATGGATGGAATGTAATTAGTGAGGTCTTTAGTCTCTTGGAGCTTGCATTCTATTAATGGAAAGGATGAAGAAAAAGAGAAAATAGAATAAATTGGTATATAAGATAATTTTCAGATAGTAGCAAGTACTTCACAGCAAACAAAACAGGATCATAGAATACAAAGTGACTTTAGGAAGAGATGGCCACTTAAAATATTGTGGTCAGTGCAGTCTCTGAGCTGAGATTTGAATGAGTCCAAGTGTTAGGCATGCAAAAATGTAGGGAAAGTAAACTTTAGGTCGAGGGAATAATAAAAGGGAATAATAAATGCATGGCCTTGATGTTGACACCAACTTAACTTATTTATTGAACCTTGTGTGGAGCAAAGTGAATGATTTGTAAAATGGTAAAAATGAAGTCAGAAGACCACGCAAGGCATAGATATATTAAGGTGTGTTAGGTCCTGGAAGGAGTGGGCCTTGATTTTAATTAGATACTGTAGAGTTTAACTAGCAAAGTACATGATCTGATTTGTACTTTTTCTGAAAAAAAATCAAAAATACCTTTTCTTTTTAACTTCTTGATGTTTTTCTTGGTATGTCCTATTGTAAATTCTAGATATACTTTCATATGCCTTATGATTCTACCAATTTTCTCAAATTTCTTCCCTATTCCTATTTAATATTCTCATGTCTTCTGGAAACTAGCCTTTCATTCTTGAAAGCTGAGGAAAATTACTAAATTCTGTTAAATATAAGCATACAATTTTAATTGACTTTTGTCTTTCCTGATTTTACATATTTAATATACTGTTTTATTTGTGTTTTATTTTTTTTAAAGATTTTATCTGTTTGAGAGAGAGGAGGGGGAGAGCATAAGTGGGGGGGGGGTTGTAGAGGGAGAAGCAGACTCCCGGCTGCGCAGGGAGCCCAACCATGGGGGGCTCGGGGCTCGATCCCAGGACCCTGTGATCATGACCTGAGCCAAAGGCAGATGTTTAACAGACTGAGCCACCCAGGTGCCCTTCTTATTTGTATTTTAGAAACATACATTCATGATGTATTTCAGGCAGATTTAAAATGATTGGAATAAACAAATAGCCTCCAGATGTGACAAGTTTGAAGAGTAAACATTTGTTCTCATGTGAAAATAAACTCTAGTATATATCTTTAAAAATACTGTTTTGTGCTTTAACTTTTATTTCTTTGTTACTGTTTGGTCGTAAACTTAAGTCAGTAAAAAAACAACTATATAATATCAGAAAGGTTCATTCACATATACAGTACATATTAATAATACAGCACAGAGTTCATATTTGTGCTTTTGTTTATGTCAAACTAAATGTGTTTTCCTCTGTATTTGGGGGAAGGCAGGAAGTGTCAAAACTTGTCAAAGAAATTGAGTGACTGAAGTTAATTCTCCATAATTCAAAGACTTGCAGTAGCCTAGAATAGTCAGATGATGCTTTACATGGAAGCACTTTATAGAATTTTGCCCTATTCTACAAGCCAAAGTACATATGTTCTTATCCTCTTTTTTTTTGGTTGGGGGGAGGGGGGAATAGGGTGTTTTATCTGTTTTGTTTTGTTTTTTTCTTTAAGATTTTATTTATTTGTCAGAGCATGTGCACAAGCAGGGGAAGCAGCAGGCAGAGGGAGAAGCAGGCTCACTGCTGAGCAAGGAGAAGCCTGATGTGGGTCTCAATGTAGGACTCGATCCCAGGCCCTGAGCCAAAGGCAGACACTTAACCAACTGAGCCACCCAGGCATCCCTGGGTGTAATTTTAAAATGTCCTTGTAATGACTTTTTAGAAAGAAATATTTTCTAAGAGTAAATGAAATGATGGTAGTTAAAAATTCATTGAATAATTGATTACTGACTGAGAGAATCCCTGAATTTCAGTGTAATCGATTTTGGTGACTTCATATTTCAGGTCAAATATCCAGTCCTTAAGTTAATTCATTGTATCACTTTAAATCCGTTAGATTTTTGTTATGGAAGAGTAAAATGTCAGTAACTTTAGACAGAATTTATCAAATGGTTATAATTTATCAAATCAAAAAGTTTCCAGCACTTCTTCTGGGTATAAAGAAAAAGCAGTCTGGAAATGAAATTGCAGCTTGAAATTCACTCTAATTTTTATCTCAAACCTGTATATACCCTGAATAAAGATGGCTTAAAATAGTTATTATATCAAACTTAATACTAGGAAATGTGCCTGGTGAGTAGAGATTTTGGAGGAATGAATGTACTATGTGAGTACCCGTTTAGATTTTCTTTCTGGATCTATGTGAGAAAAAAAAAATCCACAGAAGCTAACGACCTAAGAGTATATAGCATTACTAAATCTAAAAAAGGGGAAAAAATGTGAAAGAGATGCAACTTTTTCAAGGAAGCTCAAGGACAGATTTACTTAATTCTAAGGTCACTGAAGTAAATAGGCAAAGGTACAGTCTACTCCTAATTACAAGGAATCTCTGGGGAAATAGAGATAAATTCGTTTCACCTGTTGGCCACCAATGCCTTTGCCAACAGGAATTTGATGTGACAACTGTTTTTCAATCCGTTTCATGTCCTCTCTTTCTGTGACAATGATAGCAAGAGAACTAGAAGAAACCTAAATAATCACAATGAATTAGATAACCGAGCTTGTGTTCTTTTAGCAGCTCAGTGGTATAGACACAAGAACAAGACAAGCAAATAGTTTCTAAAAGTCATACTGTTAATGGGAGATCCAGGACTGCCATTCAGTTTCTTCAGAATTTCTAAGATACTATGCTTTCTGTCCTCTAGTGTATGTTGCTACTGGTGTTAATTAGTAAAACTCTGATGCCATAGCAGTGTCTTGTGAGAACATGGAGTATATTCAAATAGAAAAACTAACAGAAACCAATGCACGTGTCTCTTTTATATTTTATCTCAAAGAAGAGGAGTTTCACTGCATTTGGAGAAGAGAAATATGTAGAGACAACTCAAGGAAGGGCTTGATGGATTGTGTTGCAGAAGACTTGACGGAAGGGGAAAAGGCAATTGCAGGATGAAATCACTGCTCCGGTGAGCAGAAAGAAATTAAGGTATTAAATTCAGGGTCATTGGGCCAGACTATTGCCCACTGGTTGGGAAGAGAGAGAAAGAATAACACAAATAGAAGAGATAATAGAATTTTTAAAAACTTAACTTGAAAAGACTAGAAATAGACATTTTAAGCACCTATTGATTTTTTTTTTTTAAGATTTTTATTTGAGAGAAAGAGAGAACACAAGCAGGGAGGAGGGGCAGAGGGAGAGGGAGAAGCAGGCTCCCCGCTGATCAGGGAGCCCAATGCGGGCTCAATCCCAGGACCCTGAGATCATGATCCCAGCTGAAGTCAGATGCCTAACTGACTGAGCCACCCAGGCACCCCGCATCCAATGATTTTTAAGGAAATACTGAATGATAGTCCCAAACTCAGAAAACCACATTTTTTCTTAATAAAAATATTTGAGCATGGCTTAGTTCCAACATAATGAGGAGCACTTACTCTAGGTCTTGAGAATACCACAGTTTAAGGGATTTTTTTTTCATCTTTTTAAGTTTATAAAATGTAGACTATTTTGAAAATATATATAGGTATTTATCCTGCAACTTCAAACTTCTTCTCTTCGACCGTCACTACTCAGTTAATTTTATTGATAAAAGCTTCTGGAATCTATCTGATATCAATATGTCTAGGAACCTGACTTTTTAAATATAACTTACAAATTTTATTCTGACTACTAAAAATTTATTTTATTCAAGGTTATTAGATGATTAGTTGAAACTTTTGGTTAAGAAATACCTAGGTCAACATTTTTGCTAATATTACTGTTTTGCAACTTATTTTTATGAGTCTTGGCAATAATGTTTCACTTGATTATTTGATTATGTTAAAACCAGCTTAGTGTGATTCACTATATTTATCTTCCTTTTCATATTATTTGAAATTCTTCTAGGAAGAGCATCCTGTCTTGGAGACATATACAAAATCAAACTATAGTTGCTTTTGAAAAACTGTTAGCATAATACGACTAATCAGTTTAAAAATATGGCCATAAAGAATTTGAGAGGGCAGTTTAGTATTTTTTTTTATTTTTTTAATGATTTTTTT
>NC_048237.1:24226728-24253234 GCF_002007445.2 Ailuropoda melanoleuca
TTCCATACAAATTTAAGGACTATTTGTTCCAGTTCTTTGAAAAATGTCCTCGGTATTTTGATCGGGATAGCATTGAAAGTGTAGATTGCTCTGGGTAGTATGGACATTTTAACTATGTTAATTCTTCCAATCCATGAGCATGGAATATTTTTCCATCTTTTTATGTCTTCCTCAATATCTTTCAAAAGTGATCTATAGTTTCTAGCATATAGGTCCTTTACGTCTCTGGTTAAGTTAATTCCAAGGTAACGCATGGTTTTTGGTGTTATTGTAAATGGGATGGATTCCCTAATTTCTCTTTCTTCAGTCTCGTTATTCGTGTATAGAAATGCAACTGATTTCTGGGCATTGATTTTGTATCCTGCCACCTTACTGAATTGTTCTATAACTTCTAATAGTTTGGGAGTGGATTCCTTCGGGTTTTCCAAATAGAGGATCATGTCATAGCAGTTTAATATTTTAAAGACAGCAATTTTGAGTAAGTTTTTCTTAGGAATTTATAGAGTTTAGTTATTACTTATCTTGCTTAAGCATTGTTTTATTGAGAAAATAAAAATCAGTGACTATTCTTATAGTTAGAAAAAGTAAATCCTTAAGTATATATACAATCCACAGATATATTTACAGACAGCTTGTATTTTTCAGGGTCATTGTAATTAGCAAAAAAAAAATTACCTAAAGAAGTATTTAGCCTGTCAAATATGATTATTCTAGATACTTTTTTATTCAGTTCATAATGACCCTTTACCACTGTTTTGTTAATAATATTTTGCAAATATATCTGTGCTCAGTATACCAAAGATTTTAAAAATCAAGAAAATCATAAAATTTTTTCTTTATTTGTATAGAGAATCAATCCTGCTTGATTTTTTTTTTTAGTTAATGGTTTATTTTTGCCACATACAGTGGGACTCAGAAGGAGCTGCGCTTAAAATCGAGCTGTGCAAATGCATTTTCAAGCTAAATTAATATCAATTAAACACATTGTTTTATTAAAATGATTTATTCTGAAACCAAGTACTTCATAGAAAACTCTCTGTATGAATCTTATATCAAATACTGTTCATCTGTAACAAAATTTCTCTGCCAAGACAATAAAAAGTAACTATCAGCATGATTATTGGAAAATATAAGCATGAAATGCTTAAATCTATGCATGAACCAAAGTAGCATGCAGTAATTATTGAATTATTACAATTGTTCTTCCAAAATAATTATTAGGCAACCAAGAGTGCATTTGATGTGTCAGAATAGTAAAATGTTGAAAACGTTCTCTTGCATTCGCTCAGTCACCCAACGACTCTATTATAGGTGCACAGTTTGCTAGGCACTGCCCTGGATGTTTAAAAAAGAAAAATGGCTAAGGTGCAGACATTGTTGAGAATTTACTCATAATCCAGCGGGAATGATTCCTGAGTGTAAACATGCTTGTAATTTAATAAAAAATTTAACAAACCTAGGTACCCCTGTAGAGTTTGGATTTCAATGTACATTTTAGGTCTCACATTTTGGTCTTTATGTTGAATTTATTTTTGTGTATGGTGTAAGAGTGGTCTAGTTTCATTCTTTTGCATGTTGCTGTCCAGTTTTCCCAACACTATTTGTTGAAGAGAAATTATTTTTCCCATTGCATATTCTTTCCTGCCTTATAGAAGCTTAATCGATCATATAATTATGAGTTTATTTCTGGGTTTTCTATTCTGTTCTATTGATCTATATGTCTATTTTTGTGCCAGTACCATAACGTTTTGATGACTACAGCTTTGTAATAGAACTTAAGTCCAGAATTCTGATGCCTCAAATGCCTCTGATGTTTTGCTTATCTTTTTCAAGGTTTCTTTGACTCTTTGAGGACTTTTTTGTGGTTCTATACAAATTGTAGGACTATTTGTTCTAGCTCTGTGAAAAACATTGTTGGTATTTTGGTAGGAATTGCACTAAATGTCTAGATTGCTTTGGCTAGCATAGACATTTTAATGATGGTCTTCCAATTCATGAGCATGGAATGACTTTCCATTTCTTTGTCTCATTTTCAATTTCTTTCATCAGTGTTTTATAGTTTTCCGAGTACACATCTTTTACCTCTTTGGTTAGGTTTATTCCTAGGTATCTTATGGTTTTTGGTGCAATTGTAAATGGGACTGATTCCTTAATTTCTCTTTCTGCTGCTTCATTATTGGTGTATGGAAATGCAACAGATTGCTGTACATTGGTTTTGATCTCTGTGAATTCACTGAATTCTTGATCAGTTCTGGTAGTTTTTTGGTGGAGTCTCTCAGGTTTTCCATGTAGATGATCGTGTCATCTGCAAACAGTGAAAGTTTTACATTCTTTGTTGCTGACTTGGATGCCTTTTATTTCTTTTTGTTCTCTGAGTGCTGTGGTTAGGACTTCTAGCACTATGTTGAATAAAAGTGGTGAAAGTGGACATTCTGTCTTGTTCCTAACTGTTGTTCCCCATTAAGGATGACATGTGGGCTTTTCATATACGGCCTGTATTACGTTGAGGTATGTTCCCTCTAAAACTACTTTGTTGAGGGTTTTTATCATGACTGGATGTTGTACTTTGTCAAATGCCTTTTCTCCATCTATTGAAATGATCATGTGGTTCGTATCCTTTCTTTTATTAATATGGTGTCTCATGTTGATTGATTTGTGAATACTGAGCCACCCTTGCAACCCAGGAATAAATACCACTTGATCATGGTGAATGATTTTTTTTAAGCATTTGTTGGATTCATTTTGCAGTATTTTATTGAGAATTTTTGCATCAATGTTCATCAGAGATATTGGTCTGTAGTTTCTTTTCTTTTTTTCTTTTTTTTTTTTTTTAAGTGTTGTCTTTATCTGGTTTTGGTATCAGGGTAATGATGACCTCATAGGATAAATTTAGAAATTTTCCTTCCTTCACTATTTTTGGGTGGGGGGGCAGCTTGCAAAGAATAGGTATTGACTCTTTTAATGTTTGGTAGGATTAACCTGTGAAGCTGTCTTGCCCTGAACTTTTGTTTGTTGGGAGTTTTTTGATTACTGATTAAATTTCTTTGCTGGTTATCAGTCTTTTCAAGTTTTCTAATACTTCCTGTTTCAGTTTTGGTAATTTATATGCTTCTAGGAATTTATCCACTTCTTCCAGGTTGTCCAATTTGTTGGCGTATAGTTTTTCCTAATATTCTTTATAACTGTTTGTATCTCTGTGGTGTTAGTTCTTACTCCTCTCTCATTTGTGGTTTTATTTATTTGGGTCCTTTCTCTTTTCTTTTTAAAAAGTCTGGCTAGAGGTTTATCAGTTTTATTGATTTTTTTTTTTTTCAAAGAACCAGCTCATGAGTTCATCAATCTTTTTTTTTTTTTTTTACTTTCTATATCATTTATTTCTGCTCTAATCTTTATTATTTACTTCCTTCTTCTGGCTTTAGACTTTGTTGTTCTTGTTCTAGCTCCTTTAAGATTAGATGGTTTATTTGAGATTTTTCTTGCTTCCTGAGGTAGGCCAGTATTTCTATATATTTCCCTCCTAAGACAGCTTTTGCTCTGTCCCAAAGGTTTTGGACCATTTTATTTTCATTTTCATTTGTTTCCATGTATTTTTTTCTATTTCTTCTCTTTTTTTTTTTTTCCTGGTTGACCCATTCACTGCTCAGTAGCATGTTTTTAACCTCCATGTATTTGTGATCATTCCAAATTTCTTCTTATGGTTGACTTTCAGTTTCAAAGCACTGTGGTCAGGAAAGGTGCATAGTATGATTTCAATCTTTTTATATTTGTTGAGGCCTGTTTTGTGAGCTAATATGTGATCTACTCTGGAGAATGTTCCATGTGCACTTGAAAAGAATGAGTATTCTGATATTTTAAAACGGAACGTTCTGACTATATATGTGTTAAGTACATCTGGTTCGCTGCGTCATCCAAAGCTATTGTTTCCTTGTTGATTTTCTGTTTAGATAATCTGTCCATTGATGTAAGTACACTGTTAAAGTCCCCCACTATTCATATGTTATTCTCAATTAGTTCCCTTCTGTTTGTTGTTAATTATTTCATATATTTGGGTTCCCCCATGTTGAGTGCGTAAATAAATATAATTGTTAGATCTTCTTCTTTTATTGTCCCCTTTATTATGATATACGGCTGTTCTTTGTCTCTTGTTGCAGTCTTCATTTTGAACCCACGTTTGTCCAATATAAGTATTACTACTCTGGCTTTCTTTTGACATCCATTTGCCTGATAGATGTTTCTCCGTTCCCTCACTTTCGATCTGCAGGTGTCTTTAGGTCTAAAATGAATTTCCTGTAGGCAGCATGTGAATGGGTCTTATCTTTTTATCTGTTCTGACACCCTTTGTCTTTGGAGCATTTAGTTCATTTAAATTCAAAGTAATGATTGATAGATATGTGTTGTCACTTTATTACTTGTTTTGTGATTGTTTCTGAAGATTTTCTCAGATCCTTGCTTTCATGTTTTGCTGATTTTTCTTTGTAATAATTTGGACATCTTTCTTCTTATTCTTTACTTACTTGTTAATGGCTTTTGATACATGGGTACCATTAGGTTTGTCTACAACCTCTTCTTCAAATAGCGGTTTATATCAAGTTGATGGTCTTTCAATTTGAACCCATTCTTTTCTCCTCCCCTCTCTTCATTTTAGGTATATGTTATCATATTTCATATCCTTTTTTTGTGTTTTAGTTTCTTGACTGACTTTTACAGAAATATTCATTTTTATTGTTTGTGTTTTCTGCCCTTATACTCTCACTTTTTGTTTTCCTTTCCAGTTAAACAGAACTCTTTAATATTTCTTGCAGGGTTGCTTTAGTGGCCATGAACTCCATTAATTTTTGTTTGTCTGGGAAACTCTTTATCTCTCCTTCTATTCTGAGTGATAGCTTTGCTGGATAGGTATTCTTGGATGCAGATTTTTCCCATTTTGCACTTTGAAGTGCACTTTGCACTTTGCCACTTTCTTCTGGCTTGCTAAGTTTCTGTTGAGAAATCTCCAGCTAGCCTTATTGGTTTTCCCTTGTAAGGACTTCTTTTGTCTGACCGCATTTAAGATTTTTTCTTTATCACTATATTTTGACAATTTAATTATAATCTGTCTTGGTGTTGGCCTGCTTTTGTTGACTTTAATGGGAATTCTCTGTGCTTCCTGGATCTGTATGTCTGTTTCCTTCTCCAGATTGGAGATGTTTTCAGCTATTAAGCCTTCAAATACCTTTTCTGCCCTCAGAAAAGGGGAGAAAACCCTTCTTCTGGGACTTCTATATTATGAATATGAATACTATTATGTTTGATAGGGTCACCAAGTTTCCTAAGCCTATTCTCATTTTGCGTAATTCTTTCTCTCTTTTGTTCAACAGCTTCATTGCTTTCCATTATTTTGTCTTCTATGTAATTAATTCATTCCTTTGCTTCTTCCAGCCTGATGTTCATTGCATCAAGCCTATTTCTAATCTCACTTATTGCACTCTTCATCTCTGATTGATTCTTTTGTAGCTTTATCTCCATGGTAAGAGTCTCACTGATGTCTTCTTTTCTCAAGCCCAGTGAGTATCCTTATGATTGTTGTTTTAAATTCTCCACCAGGCATGTAACATATATCTATTCTGTTTAGATATTTGGCTGTAGCCTTACCTTGTTCTTTCATTTGGGATAAATTCCTCAGTCTTTGCATTTTGTCTAAGTCTCTGCCACCTTCTATGTGTTAGAGAAGCCAGTTTTGTCTCCTGCTCCCGAAAGTAATGGCCTTATGAAAAAGAAGTCGTAGAGTGTCCAGGGCCTGGCACTTCAAGGAGTGTCTCCGGTATGCATGCATGCACTCTGCTTTTGTGTTCTGGCTTCTCTATCCTTCAGGCCAGTTCTCTTCAGAGACTCTCCCTGCCTGCTGTGGTCATGTTTGGTCTATGGCCTGAATGTGGCAAGATTTAGCTAGGTGTGCTCTGGTCTGCTTGTGAAGTGAGATCTGTCACCATCTCCACCGGAACTGAGGCCCTACAAAACTCTGTTTGGGATGTGGTGTGGACTGGGGTTTCTGCTGGTCTTCTGGGGGATGGGCCCACTGCACTGGAACTGAGGCAAACAGGACTGAGGAAGGGCAGATGGTGGGGCTTGGTTAAGCAAGTTAGGCAGCCAGTGCTGGCACTGCACTGCTTCCCACAGGTAGTTCTCTGTTTATGCTGAGTGGCTAGGGTGCCAGCCAGCTACTTTGTTCCCAGAGAGGTGTCTCTGTGAATGCTGCCTTTCAGGCACATGCTCTGAAAAGAGCAAATCCTTTCCTCACTCTGTGCCCTGGGCACTCTTCAGTTTGCTCTTTCCATGCTGTCCCCCCCTGGATTGTTTGCCTGCCTTTACTCCATGAACAGCACGGTGCCTTCTGGGCTCTAATCCAGCCAAGCCCACTAACCTTTAAAACTCCAGGCTTTAAGCCCTGCTGGTTGCAAGAACTCAAAAAAATTCATCCCCTCTCATTTTCTAAGCCAGTGACTTTGGGGAAACGTTCTCCTTGTGTGTTCCCTGGTACACTCCTTTATCTGTCTATCTGTCATCTATCTATCTCTTCTTCCACCCCTTCTCAGTGACCATGGCTCCCTCCCCTCTACAGTAACTGTGATCTGTCTCTTCCCTAAACCACATCTCTACACTTCCTACCTTCTTTGATGTGGCCTCTTCTCTGATGTGGTTTAGTGGAGTTTGTTCTGTCAACATTCAGGTCAATTTCTGGGGTATTTATGATGATTTGACAGTTATCTAGTTGTGTTCATGGAATAAGGTGAGCCTAGGGTCCTCCTGCTTTGCTGCTATCTTTGTCTATGAAAACTTGAACATTTTCGATTAATGGCTCCATCATCCACTACCAGTGAGGGTCCTATAGGCACTAACTTTTGCAAATACAACAGGTTTTGGAATACAGGTGTAGGCTGTTCCTGCCATGTGATTTACTTGTAACATACTAATAAAATATGATGCCTTCCCTCTTTCAAATACTGTCAAAGCACGGCCACTGCTTTCTTGAAAAGGAAAGGATAAACAGATCATAATTTTAATTTATTGCCCAACATCTTGCTTTATCTCAGCATCCTCATACTTTGAAGCACACCATTAGTTGGTCTGATGAAAGGAAAGAAGAGATAGTTAAAATGACTTTAGTGGAAAATAGTCATATTTTCAAAAAGAGGAGACACATATTAGTAATTATTGGTGATTAAGTAGGTCTAGGGAACAGATATGTTCATCTGTGTGACGTGACTATATCTTTTAACTGATTTTTGTCAGAAAACATTGGCTTGTGTTTTTAGCCAAGAACTCATCTTCTTCTGTTTGCAATTCAAAAAGTCCTAGCATCTTCATTAGTGATGTGTATCTATATTTGCAATCACCATTTGTAACTTACTTTTGATATCCCAATATGGGAATGAAACCAAGGAGATTATTAATAACTATATTCAGTCTTAAAGTGATTAATGGGGCATCAAATACAGAACTAAAAAGTAAGAGAAATGGAAATTTGAAAATGAATGCTAGATGGGAGCTTTACATTCAATATTTTTATAAAGATGGTATAGTAAAGATCAGAAATGTTTTGCAGAAAAGTTAAGGTCAGGCTTAGGGGACGTTCCACTTGTCCCGGCACCATAGAGCAGGAAGCCGGAAACAGGGCAGCCTGCAGGCCGATTCAGTTCCCACAACTCTGCTGATTTACCACTTAGTTGTTACATGATTATGTAACTTTTAAAATGCTGTGATTTTTATCTTAAATTGGGTTGCTATTGTCCAATCCACAAGGTTGTTTTGAGAACTAAAGAAAGAATCTCTGCACAGTATTTGTTAAATAGTTTTTACCTTGACAAACATTAACCTCTCTTTACAGAGTGATGTCATTAAAAATGCCTGACTTTCCATTAACATGAAGACATGTATTCTTACAGTGAATTTTTATGATATTTTATATTCCAGGAAATTTTCTCCTATATCATAACAAAACACATTTATGTCTGCAGTTCATAGAGTGCCTTTATTGAAGTAATAAAGTTGTTCGAAATCAGGACTGTATCAGAATCTGAGGGGTGTGGTGTGATAACCGTGAATGAAAACCTGCGATCTTTAGAATCAGAAGCATGTATTCAAATCCTGTCCCATCATTTTCCAAAGGAGGAGAAGCTTGTCCAAATTATGCCACATACCTGATAATATTATTGATTTGCAGCTTAGGGCAACGTTAAGTTTTGTATACATTTCTACTATAAAAGAAAAATTACTTTCTTGAAGTTTTGTGGTTATGACACAGGAGGTAATGCACATGTGGGTAGCATCTCACCAACAGGTCTGCTTTATGAAGTTCACTTCTTACTGCAACACAGGCTAGAAAAGTTACTGGCCTAACTTTTAGCTTAAAGACCCAGCTCATAAATAGTGTGATCATGAAAAAATTGTTTCCTTGGAATATTTGACAGTTTTTGCTAATATGGAAAAAGTGATTTAGAAACACTGATACTGAAATAGCAACAGGGATTAGAACAGACACAACTCTTGACAGACAAGGTTTGGGTTTTTTCCCTCTCTCCTAACTGGAAAATACAGCTTTGCTGTTCCTTTAAGCCTTTTCCCGCATAAGGAAAGCTAAACTTACTTGGTACATTAGATCCAGAATGAGAGGAAGGGAGCTTTCCAGCAGACCTCTGCTGGCAAGTGGCACTTAAGCTAATTTATCCTCCCATGGCAATTACGCTGACGTCTCTGACTCTCCATGCCTTGCCAAATGATGACACCTGCCAGTCTACACCTGTAGGCACCTGCTGGCTGGAACAGGAACACTTTGCAAAGTCAGCCCGTGGACAAGAACGGATCAATTCCGTCTACTTTAGGCTTAACTTGGGTTTATTCTATTCCAGTTCCTACACCCTTGACCCTCTTTCTCACGTTGCATTTTCTATGTACTAAAGGAGTATACAGAAGAAAACATTAAGGAATCACTGAAAAGCAGCCTGTAGCATCTCATCCCAAGTTCAAGGAATATTCTAGTGGTGCTGAAAATAGAGAAATGTGAACAGGGTGACTTGCCTTCTCAGAAGTTGTATAGCCAGGCATAGGCTATGTGGTTACATAGAAATGGCCAATATGCCCATGAAAAGCTCAAGGTATTGGCCACTCAGTAAGATTTTTAACTAATGATGACAAAAATTGCTAGTATTTTGAAACAGAAGTGGTTCGTACCAAATTTTTATAAGTACATTTTTAAAATGTAACTTGAGCTCAGTGACTGACGCTATAAACGTATCCACTTGAAATGTACGATTTCATCTATCTTGTGGATGTAAGAAAAAGAATGTAATTTTTTAAGTGGAATGGTGACATAATATAATTTTATCGGAACCTGAACACTATTCCAAATATGAGGGGATTTTGGTTAAATCTGGTGATCCATAAGAGGAAGTATGAAAGTACACTTGCTTCCATTCAAAAATCTCTCTTTGCCAGACATTCATTACCAGCTTAACCAGATTATGAGTCAGTATGTTATATTAATGAGAAGAGCAATATTGCAATGGGGAATTTTCTACATCTCAAAAAGGTTGCTAAACAAGTGTTTTATTTCTCTAAACCATATTGTAAAAACCAAACAAAAAGGAAGGAAAAAAACTTTCTGCTTTATTTGAAACTTAAAAAAAAAAAATCCCCAGCAAATCACATCTTACTTTTGGGGGGGTTAATATTTCATAGGACTTTAAAAGAGGAATGTGGAGCATGAAGTTTGATGAAATAGAACTGACAAGAATTGGTCAAGTCTAATCTGTGGAACACAAAACATGGTGATAGCCAGAGAGATTGAAGAAAACAGAGTTCTTTTCTATTCTGCTCAAATACTATAATGCTGACATCTAGAGCCTCAAGTAGCCCGTTTGGATGGAAATTTCACCTCCGCCACTTTCCAGAGCTGTCCTCTTGGACGAGTTACTTAAGGTCTTCGTGCCCTGTTTTTTTCATCCATAAAAAGGGGATGTTGAAAGGAATAAATCAGTCAATAAATGAAAAGGACTAAGAACAGTGCTTGTCACATACTAAGTTCTCCACTCTCACTACTACCACCATTACTTTCTTCTTGTTTTCTTTTTCAGATTTTTATTTGTTAGAAAGAGAGCAGAAGCAGGAGGAGCAGCAGAGAGAGAAGCAGGCTCCCTGCAAAGCAATGAGCCCTATGCAGGACTCGATCCCAGGACCCTGGGATCACGACCTGAGCTGAAGGCAGGGGCTTAACCGACTGAGCCACCCAGGCATCCCCCACCACTACTTTCTTGAACAAACTAATTCCAAGGTACAGTCGGGGTGATCCTGGAGACTCTTTCAAGGACACGAAATGTGTAATGAAAATGCAAAATTCAACTTGAGGTTAGCAATGAAAATACGTTTGTCCCTTTTGATGATTAAGACATGTAAGAGAAAGGACAGAGGAATGAGTTGAATCTGTAAAAATGTGTTTGCCTGAATTTGTCGTGGGATGGGCGAGGGGTAGGCAGTGAGATTGGCACAGGAATTCAAAATTTAAAAAATTGACCCATGGATTATGAATCCTAAAATACCCAGGCTAAAGCAAACACTGGGAATGTTTCTAAGGTGGAAGTGCCTTTACTTGGAAGAGTTAACACTATAGCTTTTAGCTGGAGGAGAGCGGGGACACAGGGTTGAGAGAGCTCCTGGCTCCACGGGTCCCAAACAGGCCAGGTCTGGCCACTCACCACGGACAAAATCCAAAGGCAGAAAACAAGTGGTGGTGAAACAAGAAAGGGATTTATATCAGCAAGGCCACCATCAGGAAGACAGTGGGCTAGCGCCTCAAAAACGGTCTCTGAAATGCCACAAATTCTTCCAGGTTTATAAGGAAAATGTAGGGCAAAGGTGGGTCTGTGTGGGTGGGCAGGACGATCAAACTGATGGTTGTTTTGGAGTCCACCGTGGGCTGTGCCCTGCTGGCTCAGGGCAGTCCTTTCTGCCTGGGGGGTAGGTTCGATTCTGTCAGGGAATGCTTCGCCCTCAGGGCCTTCCTCCTGAGCCACAAGACAAGCTGGAAAGAACCACCTAGAAAGTGGGAGGTCAAAATGGAGGCCGCTGAACTCTTGCAGGAGCCTGATGGGTATGGAAGGCAGGGTCTGTTCTGTAAATCTGTTCTCTATTTTCTTATTTCCAGCTCCTCTTCCACAACCCATCTCTCTCCTCCTTACCAGGGCATTTCTACAAATTGCTGTTGATTTCCAAAATGTATTTTTATTTATTCCTGAGAGCCAAGATGGCACCTTTATAACAATTTAGAAGGGAAAAAATTCTTATCCTTTACTAGACAACATCAAGTTCAGCGTAGTGTGGTAAAGGGAGCTAGCAAGATCTTGGGCTTCTAGTTTGCTTGTTAGATTAGCAGACTGTTTCCGTGAAATGTTGGCTTTTACACCTCCCTTTCAATGTTGAACAAATACATTCTTGCCAAGTGAGTACACAATAAAGACTGAGTGTTATTTTGTTAGCAGCTAGGTCAGAGGATGATACTGCTTTTCACTGTTAGTCCTTAGACAGACTGATAAAGGCTTTCCCAACTCAAAATATTTGGTCCTTAAAAAAAAAAATCTCATTTAGAATAATGAACTTGATATTCTGTTGAAATAAAAAGACCCACTACATAAACAATTATTTTAATGGGCCACAGAGAAATTTAACTGTATTTGCTATTTTCTGTATTCCTTCGAATTATTTAAACATTCATATTTTATATTTGATATATCACAAATGTATATAGCACTTGCCTGCCAGAAGTCAAAACTCCAAAACTCCTAGGCTTACATGGTGAGAAACAACCAATGTGAAGAGGAATAAAAGGTACATAAAATAGCCTTTAACAGACACAATCACTCATTTTTACCTTATTAATTTGAAGGAGTATTGTGGTCCAGTATTAAATGGGACATTGTCCAAAAATTTTAATCATTTATACTACAAAAAGATGTTGCCTGTGTCATATGTGAAACTTAGATTATGTCAAGATGAGGCATAGTGGAAATTATAATAAGATAATACACCCTCCGTCTTTACCTGGAATGGAATACCAAAAAGGAGGAATATGTTAGGTTATGTGGTAGATCATTGGATACCTGAAAATAATCCGTGTGAGGTGGAGAGTGGGTTAAAACACCACAGGAAAAAATAATTCATGGAGATAAAAGAGATGCTTAAATTTGTTGTCAGTGATGAATATAGTGGATTGCATCTCAGCTCCATTCTTACCTCTTGTGCAGAGACTGGAAATCTAACAATTCCACTTCCTGGACTATTTGGCTAGTGGGATTCTGAATATAATCTAGGGTTGGCCAACTGGATGCACTTACAGGTGATTTAGAAGGCAGAGGTGAGGCAGAGGGTGGGGGAAGGCAGAGCTCCGAGCGTCCATTCTGCTGCTACAGATCATAGCAGATGTTTCTTGTTATCAGATTTGCAGCTGCCGTGATCGCCTGATATTGGCAGCTTTCTGGTGGTGTCTGAGCCGGAGCTCCCTGATAGAGGACTAAATGTAGTTCTGAAAGAACTTCTGGAAATCTTAGCATAATTTGTTATTTTCAGCCCTCTCCAAAATGTTTTAAGTCAATTCAGTCAATAAGTCAATAAATGCTTCTTGCTTAAACCAGAGGGCATTGCTTTTTCTGCATCTAATCTGTGACAGTCCCACATGTAGTAACATATTAGAACTCTCAAGGATGTGGGGTTTTGGGGGCTTGATTATATTTGGATTCAGTTGCTGAATAATAAGATCCATCCCAGTAAATCTGAAGCTCTAACTGGTTTTATTTAAGGATTTATGAATAGGGCTGCATCCCATTTAGCAAGTATGGAGTTATACAAAATGCAAGGTTTTTGTAGGAGGGAGGATGGAGCAAGAAGTTAATAGCAAAAAGAAAGAATCGTTTCAGACAAGGTCACCTTCCCTTAGGAGGCAGGGAAGGGGGTCTTGCCATGCAGATGACCTCATCTTCATCTGGGGGATAGAGGACGGCCCATGTGACAGCCCTCCTTGGTGCTGACCAGAAATTCCGCACTGATTGGCTTAAAACTCCATTCCCGGGGGGCGCCTGGGTGGCACAGCGGTTAAGTGTCTGCCTTCGGCTCAGGGCGTGATCCCGGCGTTCTGGGATCGAGCCCCACATCAGGCTCCTCTGCTATGAGCCTGCTTCTTCCTCTCCACTCCCCCTGCTTGTGTTCCCTCTCTCGCTGGCTCTATCTCTGTCGAATAAATAAATAATAAAAATCTTTAAAAAAAAAAAAAAAAAAAAACTCCATTCCCGGAGAGTTTCAAACTGCAGTTACACATTGGTTTCTGTCCTGGGGGTAAGCAACTTCACCTTGGCCTGTAGTTTTATTTTTAACACAGTGATGACTTCCTTAACATCAGACAGCGAGACATTGGTAACTCTGTAACACTTGGCAAAACAGTTACTTAAATGTGGTTCTCTGGAATGCAGTTTGTATCGAAGGAATATCTGGCCGACGTTAGGGCTAAGGTAGACGGTTATGGTGAAAATGTGGAATATGGTGTCAGTAACCCACTGGCTACTAACTGTGTTGGAGAGCAAAATAAATAGATAAGCTCAGGACTTAATTTTTCGCCGAGTCATGATCAAAGGTCCAGGGAGCTTCCTTAAAACAATTCCGTATCTCTTACAGCTCTGGTTGGTTGCAGGACCTGAGCCTGTGGGTGGGCAAATTACCGTGTGGGTTCAATGAACACACCGGCTGTGTCTCTCATGTGGAAGTTAGGGCGTTGTTGGGGACATAGGATTTCAAGTAGTGGAACCTGGCATTTCGATGATTCACACGCTCAAGGCACATTGAGACTATTGCCCCAGAAGTTGCTTCTTCTTTCTTATGAGGCTGGTCTTACTTTTCTTTAAAGCCCCATCACTATCTTACTTGCGGTTTACTTCGCCAGGTGATGTGAAGGCTTGTCACTTGCTTTATTACCATATTACCTCTGACTAGACATATACTGTCCTGGAAAAATAAGAACAAATCATGATCTAGGGAACAAAAGATTTGTAAGACTTTTTCTTGCATATGTAGAAATGGATTCCTAGGGTAGTATAACACAGCGAAAGGGACATATTTTTAAACTGCGTGAAATTTCATGGGTGAAGGTAGACTTGGAGGAAAACCTGGATTCCATCTATAACTCAAGAAAATGGAAATAGCCCCAGTTGTTTTCTTGGTTAGTTCCTTGGCACATGAACTCAATGCTCGCATGCTAAGTGAAGTGGCGGGAGTTCCTAGGTAACCTGTAAAGGGAGGAACCAAAGTACTTAAAGATGGGAAAGTTGTGCAGAATTTGTTATACGAAATCCCTTGGCCTTTTACCACCTATCATCCCAAAAGGGCCAGGAAGACACTTTCTTCAACAAAATATTTAAAAGCACAGTATTCTCTGAATCATGCATTCACTTGAAAATTGGGATGTGAAAATGTGTCCTGGAAACCTATGTATGTTTTGTGCTTTTTAAAGCACTAAAAATGAGGTTTGTTAAAAAGAGAAATAAGTTTATACCTTTGACCAGTGGACATGACTTTACTTTTAAAAAAGGCTAAAATTTTTTTTATTAATTCTCCTGTCACTGGGAGATAAGAAATCCTTTTAAAATAGGAATACGGATTCACAACTGAACATGATTAAATTTTGCGTTTTCTTGTTTTTATCATTTCATTATTGAAGCTATTTCAGAGCATAGAGAATCTGTATCTGAAGGGCATTTGGGTGCTTATGCATTTTTTATCATTAAGACAAAAGCTTGAGTTGGCATATATAGCTTGGGACAAATAAACAGCAGCACAGAAAAAATAGTTTTAGAAGCAGCTAATAAGTGAAAACTTTAATTCTGTTTCCATACAACACTTTTTAAATGCTTTACAGGAATAGAGACCCATGTCACTAAGTATTAAAGACTGTAATGATAAAGAAACTTGAAAACTTTCAGTTGGTTACTTTGAGGCATAATTTATACACAATACAGTTAACCAATGTTAAGTGTATAAGCTGATGTATTTTGACAGACTTGCACAGTCACATAACCAACACAAAATCATGGTACCAAAAAGTTTCCAGCACCCGAAAAAGTTGCTTCACACCATGTTGCATTCAGTCTGCTTCCATATGATGCCCTGGACCCGAGCAACTGCACATTTGTTTGCTATCATTATCATTTTTCTAGAATTTCACATTCAAAGTATTACAGTATGCAATGTTTGTGTCTAGATTCTTTCACTTATAATTTTTTAATTCATAGTATCTGTTTTACTAGTTTTCTGCTCAAGCAAATATACATGTCTATTTTTCTGAAGATTTTTGTGTGTATCAATAATTTTGTTTATCCCTAAAGTTTCATATTTCTTGATGCTAATGTAAACTTTGTGTTTTAAATTTCAATTTTCAATTGTCTGTTGCTAATATACGAAATGGAATTGGTATTTATTGTCCTTACATCCTGTGATTTTACTAAATCAACCTCCTAGTTGTTATGCTTTTTGTATATTTGTTCGTTTTTTTGATATATATAGACAATCACATTATCTGATAATGTAGTTTTATTTCTTCCTTTTCAACCCATATTTCTTTTCTGGTCCTTCTTGTTTTCCTTTCTTTGCATTTTATATTTAGGCCTTAGGTACTCACCTAGAACTCTAGTAATATGTGGTGAAACAGCGACCTTGTCCAGTTCTCCACCTTAGTGGAGAAAAGATACTCAGTGTTTTATCATTTCCAACATAGCGGTTTGTAGATGTTATCTGTCAATGTGAGAGTGGTCCTTATATTCCTAACTTGCTGAGAGATTTTTATACATAAGAGATTGTTGGAATTTATCAAAAGCTTTTCCTAAATTTATGGATCATGAGCTTTCTTTTTAGTTTGTTAATATGGCAAATTGTTTAGTTTTTTAATGTTAATCCAAACTTGTACCTTATATCCCTGATATAAACCACTTTTGATGATGTAATATTAATCTTTTTATGTATGACGTGATTCAATTTGCCAAAATTTTGTTAAAGGCTCTTGCCTTCATGAATTTAATACTTTTAGTGTCTCCGATTTTGGTGTCAGGGTAATGTTGGCCTCGTAAAATGTATGAAGAATTATTACCTCCTTTTCTATTATTTGGAAGAGTTTGTAAAGAGTAGACCACTGAAGCCATCTGGCCCAGAATTTTCTCAGTGGGTATGTTTTTAACTACAAATTGTATTCGTTTAACCCATGTAAACCATTTATGACATCTATTTCTTCTTAAGTGAGCTTTAGTGTTATATGCCATTCAGGATTTTTTTTTTCATTTTATCTAAGTTGAATTTATTGGCAAAAAATTGTTCACAGTATTCACCTAGTAGAGTTTTAATGTCTATAGAATCTGTAGTGATGTCCCTCTAATTTCTTATGTCAATAATTTTTGTCTTCCTCACTTTTTTTCCAGTGTGGCTAAAGGCTTATTAATTTCATCATCTTTACAAAGAACCAGATTTGGTATTTGTTGATTTTTTTTTCTCTCCTGTTCTGTTTTCTACTGTATTGTTTTCCTCCTTATTTCTTTATTGCATACTTCCTTCTGCTCATTTAGAATTAAGTTGATATTCTTTCCCTGGTTTCTTAAGTTTAAATTTTAGAAGTTTAATCAAATTTTCACATTTTTCTTCTTCCCTAATTTAGAAATGTTTAATGCTACGAAATTTTCTCTAAAATACTGCCTTGGATGTATCCCATAATTTTTAAGGTTTTATTTCTGTTTTAATTAGTCAAAAATACTTAACCATTTCCATTTTTATTTTTTCAATAGCCATGGATTATTTAGAAGTGTGTGATTCAATTTCTTTGTATTTGTACATTTTTTAGATATTCTGTTAATGATTCCTAATTTGTTATTAGAGAAAATAGTATACCAACCCTTTTACTTTATTTTATACCCTAGAATATGGTCTGTTTTGATCAATGTGCATTTGAAAAAGAAGTATATTCAGAATTTCTATTTTTTATCTTAAGCTTTTTTAAGTTTTTATTTTAATTCCAGTTGCACACTGTTAGTTTCAGGTATACAATTTAATGATCCAACGCTTCCATATATCACCTGGTGCTTATCATGGCAAGTGTGCTCCTTAATCCCCATTGCCTATTTCACCCATCCCCTCAGGCCCCTCTCCTCTGGGAACCATCAGTTCTCTATAATTAAGAGTCTGTTTCTTGGTTTGCCTCTCTCTCTCTTTTTTTTTCTCCCCATTGCTTGTTTTGTTGCTGAAAGTCTACATGTGAGCGATACCATACGGAATTTGTCTTTCTCTGACTTATTTACCATAATACTCTCTAGCTCCATCCACGTCATTACAAATGCCAAGATTTTATGTTTTATGGATGAATAATATTCCAGTGCGTGTGTGTGTGTGTGTGTGTGTGCATGTGTTTGTGTGTGTCTACCACATCATCTTAATCCATTCGTCTATTGATGGACTCTTGGGCTGCTTCCATAATTCGGCTATTGTGAAGAATGTTGCCATAAACCTAGGGCTACAAGTATCCCTTTGAATTAGTGTATTCGTGTGCTTTGGTTAAATACCAGTAGTGCGATTACTAGATCATAGAGTAGTTCTATTCTTAACTTTTCGAGGAACTTCCGTACTGTTTTCCGGAGTGGCTGCACCAGTTTCCATTCCCACCAAACGTGCACGAGGGTTCCTTTTTTTCATCCTCACAAACACCTCTTGTTTTTTTGTTGTTGACTTTAGCCATTCTGACAGGTGTGAGATGATATCTCATTCTTTTGATTTGCATTTCCCTGATGGTAAGTGTGGATGAACATATTTTCATGTGTCTCTTGGTTATCTGTATGTGTTTGGAGAAATGTCTCTTCATGTCTTCTGCCCACTTTTAAATTGTATTTATTTTGGGGGTGTTGAGGTTCAAAAGTTTTTTATATATTTTGGATACTAACCTTTTATCAAATATGTCATTTGCAAATATTTTCTCCGATTCAGTAGTTTGTCTTTTAGTTTTGTTGTTTCCTTCACTATGCAGAAGCTTTTTGTTTTGATGTAGCCCCAGTAATTTATTTTTGCTTTTGTTTCCCCTGCCTCAGGAGACATACCTAGAAAAATGTTGCAATGGCCGATGTCAGACAACCCTACTGCCTATGTGCTCTCTTCTAAAATTTTTATGGTTTCAGGTCTCACATTTAGGTCTTTCATTCATCTTGAGTTTATTTTTGTGTATGGTATATGAAAGTGGTCCAGTTTCATTCTTCTGTATGTCCAGTTTTCCCAATGCCATTTGTTGAAGAGACATCATTTTTTACTATTGGATATTCATTCCTCCTTTGTCAAAAACTCATTGGCCATGTAATTACAGGTTTATTTGTGGGTTTTCTCTTCTGTTCTATTGATCTATGTGTCTATTTTTGTGCCAGTACCATAATGTTTTGATGACTACAACTTTGTAATAGAACTTGAAGTCCAGAATTCTGATGCCTCCAGCTTTGTTTATCTTTTTCAAGGTTTCTTTGGCTCTTTGAGGTCTTTTGTGGTTCCATACAAATTGCAGGACTATTTGTTCTAGCTCTGTGAAAAATTCTGTTGGTATTTTAATAGGAAATACATTAAATGTGTAGATTGCTTTGAGTAGTATAGACATTTTAATGATGGTCTTCCAATTCATGGGCATGGAATGACTTTCCATTTCTTTGTCTCATCTTCAATTTCTTTCATCAGTGTTTTATAGTTTTCTGAGTACACATCTTTTACCTCTTTGGTTAGGTTTATTCCTAGGTATCTTATGGGTTTTGGTGCAAATGTAAATGGGACTGATTCCTTAATTTCTCTTTCTGCTGCTTCATTATTGGTGTATAGAAATGCAACAGATGGCTGTACATTGGTTTTGATCTCTGTGAATTCACTGAATTCTTGATCAGTTCTGGTAGTTTTTTGGTGGAGTCTCTCAGGTTTTCCATGTAGATGATCATGTTGTCTGCAAACAGTGAAAGTTTTACTTCTTTGTTGCTGACTTGGATGCCTTTTATTTCTTTTTGTTCTCTGAATGCCGTGGTTAGGACTTCTAGCACTATGTTGAATAAAAGAGGTGAGAGTGGACATCCTTCTCTTGTTCCTGAACTTAGGGGTAAAACTCTCAATTATTCCCCATTAAGGATGACATTAGCTGTGGGTTTTCTAAATAGGGCCTTTATTATATTGAAGTATGTTCCCTCTAAACGACATTCGTTGAGGGTTTTTATCATGAACGGATGCTGTATTTTGCCAAATGTTTTTTCTGGGTCTATTGAAGCGATCATATGATTTTTATCTTTTCTTTTAATGTGATTTATCATGTTGATTGATTTGTGAATAGCGAACCATTCTTGTAATCTAGGAATAAATCACACTTGATCATGGTGAATGATTTTTTACTATCGTTGGATTCACTTTGATAGTATATTGTCGAGAAGTTTTGCATCTTTTTACATCAGAGATATTGGCTTAGAGTTCTCTTTTTTTAGTGGTGTCTTTAACTGGTTTTGGTATTATGGTAATGCTGGCTTCATAGAATGAATTTAGAACTTTCCTTCCTTTTTTTATTTTTGGAATACTTTGAAAAGAGTAGGTATTAATTTATCTTTAAACTTTTGATAGAATTCACCTGTGAAGCCATATGGTCCTACACTTTTGTTTGTTCATTTTTTTTTTTATTACTGATTCAATTTTTTTGCTGGTAATCCTTTTGAATTGTCTATTTCTTTATGATTCAGTTTTGAGAGGCTGTTTCTAGGAATTTATCCATTTCTTCTAGGTTGTCCAATTTGTTGGCATATAGTTTTTCATCCTATTCTCTTATAACTGTATTTCTGTGGTGCAGGTTGTTACTTCTCTCTCATTTGTGATTTTGAGTCCTTTCTCTTTTCTTGTTAAGTCTGGCTAGAGATTTATCAATTTTATTGAAATTTTTTTTTCAAAGAACCAGTTCCTGGTTTCATTGATTATTTTTTTTTAGTTTTTATATCATTTATCTCTGCTGTAATCTTTATTATTTCCTTCCTTTTACTGGTTCTAGGTCTTGTTTATTTTCTAGCTCCTTTAGATGTAAGGTTAAACTATTTGGGATTTATCTTGCTTCTTGAGGTAGGCCTGTATTGCTATAAACTTCCCTCTTAGAACTGCTTTTTGCTGCATCCCAAAGGTTTTGGACTATTGTGTGTTCATTTTTATTTCTTTCCATGTATTTTTTTTATTTCTTCTTTTATTCCCTTGTTGACCCATTCATTGTTTTAGCATGTTATTTGACCTCTAGTTATTTGTGGTCTTTCCAGATTTCTTCTTGTGTTTGTCTTCTAGTTTCAAAGCATTGTGGTCAGAAAAGGTATATGGTTGGGGCGCCTGGGTGGCACAGTGGTTGAGCGTCTGCCTTCGGCTCAGGGCGTGATCCTGGCGTTATGGGATCGAGCCCCATCAGGCTCCTCCACTGGGAGCCTGCTTCTTCCTCTCCCACTCCCCCTGCTTGTGTTCCCTCTCTCGCTGGCTGTCTCTATCTCCGTCGAATAAATAAATAAAATCTTAAAAAAAAAAAAAGAAAAAAAAAAGAAAAGGTATATGGTATGACTTCAATCTTTAATTTGTTGAGGCTTGTTTTTTGGGTTAATATGTGATCTATTCTGGAGAATGTTCATGCGCACTTGAAAAAAAATGTGTATTCTGTTTTAAGATGGAATGTTCTGAATATAACAGTTAAATCCATCTTTTCCAGGGTGTCATTCAAAGCCATTGTTTCTTTGCTTATTTTCTGTTTAGATGATACGTCCATTGATGTAAGTGCAGTGATAAAGTCCCCTATCATTAATGTTTGCTATGTCTGTCTGTTGTTAATTGTTGTATGTATTTAGATGCCCATATGTTGGGTGCATAATATTTATAATTGTTAGTCTTCTTGTTGGATTGTCCCCTTCATTATTATATAATGTCTTTCTTTGTCTCTTGTTAGTCTTTGTTTTGAAATCTCATCTAAGTATTGCTACTCTGGCTTTCTTTAGACATCCATTTGCATGATGGATGTTTCTCCATCCCCTCATTTTCAATCTGCAGGTATCTTAAGGTCTAAAATGAGTCTCTTGTAGGCAACATATAGATGGGTCTTGTTTCTCAACTATTCTGTCACCCTATGTCTTTTCATTGAGTGTTCAGTCCATTTACATTTAAATTAATTATCAATAGATATGTTTTTGTCATTTTATCGTTTTGTGGTTGTTTCAGAAGATTTTCTCTGATCTTTCTTTTGTAGAGTTTGCTGATTTTTCTTTGTAATATATTTGGATTTTTTTCTCTTTATTTGCATGTTTACTCATGTTTTTGAGACATGGTTTAACACTAGGCTTCTGCATATAGCAATCCATATTAAGTTGATAGTCATTTAAGTTTGAACTCATTTTTTACTCCTCTCCTCCCCACATTTTAGGTATATGTTGTTGTATTTTACATCCTTCTATTTTGTGAATCTTGAAGTGATTTTTTATGGAAACATTCAGATTCGTGCTTTTGTGTTTCCTACTTTTATACTGTCACTTTTGGTCCCTTCTTTACACTCAAAGGATCCCTTTTAATATTTCTTACAGGGCTGGTTTAGTGGTCATGAATTCCTTTAATTTTTGTTTGGAAAACTCTTTATCTCTCCTTGTATTCTGAATGATTGCCTCACTGGATAGAGTATTCTTGGCTGATTTTTTTTCCCACTCAACACTTAGAATATATCATGTCATTCCCTTCTGACTTGGAAAGTTTCTGTTGAAAAATCTCCTGCTAGCCTTATGAGTTTTCCCTTATAAGTTGCTGTCTTCTTTTGTCTTGCTTTTAATTTTTTTTTTATATCAGTATATTTTGCCAATTTACTTACAGTATGTCTTGGTGTGGGTCTGCTTTTGTTTATTTTTGGTGGAAGTTTCCCGTTCCTCCATGATATGGATATCTGCTTCCTTCCTCAGATAAGGAAGTTTTCAGCTGTTATTTCTTCAAATAAACTTTCTACCCCCTTTCCTCACTCGTGTTCTTTGGGACTCCTATAATATGATTGTTATTACATTTGATGGAGTCACCGAGTGCCCTAAGTCTATTCTAATTTTGCATAATTCTTTTTTCTCTCATTTTTTCAGTTTGATTAATTTTCATTACTCCTTTTATGTTACTGATTTGTTTCTCCACTTCTTCTATCCTTGCTATTCATCCCATCAAGCATGTTTCCCATTTCATTTATTAAGCCCTTTCTCTCTATTATGTTATTCCTTATCTCTGCATTAAGGACCTCAATCATGTCTTCTACTCTTTTCTCAAGTCCAGGGAGTATCCTTATGATCATTACTTTAAATTCTCTATCAGGCATGTTACTAGTCATCCGCTCTCCTTGCCTATTGTGGCAGTGTTTGGTCCCTGGCCTGAATGTGGTGAATTTTAACTAGGTGTGCTCTGGTCTTTTTGTGAAAGACCTATCACCACCACTCCAGAACCAAGGTTCCATAAAACTCCCCCACTGGGAGATGTAGTGTGAGTAGGGGTTTGGGTCAGTCTTCTGGGGGAGGAGTTCTCCTCACTGGAACTGAAGCAAGCTTGACCAGGAAGGGTGGTGGAACCACCAGGGCATGGGGAGTGAGGCTTGGTATAAGCAATTTAGGTAGTATAAATGCTGCTTGTTCCCAAAGGTAGTTCTGTGCTTATGCTGATAGGTGGGAGAGGAAAATGGTGCTGGACAGTTCCTTTGTTTCTGGAGGGGTCTCTGTGAATGCTGCCTGTGGGATGTGCTCTGAGATGAGCAAATAACCTCCCCACTGTGTACCCCAGACACTCTTCAGAATGCTGTTTCTATGCTCTATGTCCATTAGTTGTTTGCCTATATCTTCTCCAAGAGCTACACAGTGTCCTCAGGGCTCTATCTGAGCCAAATGTGCCGACCTTTAAAATTCCAGGCTTTAACCCCTGCTGTTCCAAGAACTCACAAAATTCATCCCCTCTCACTTTCCAACCCAATTGCTATAGTCTGTCTCTCACCCTTCACAACTATGGCTCCCTCCCCACTGTAGTGGCCACAATCTGTTTCTTTCCAAAACAGTGTCTCTACACTTTCTATCTTTTTTGATGCGGTCTCTTCTCTCCCTTTAGTCATGGAGTTTGTTCTGCCAGTCTTCAGGTCAATTTCTGAGGTATTTAGGATGATTCGATAGTTATCTTGCTGTGATGTTGGTAGGAGGTGAGCTCAGAGTCCTCCTACTCCACTGCCATCTTTCAACCTCTCCCTTTCCTGTATTTTTAGATGGAGTGTTCTATAAAGATCAGTTTGGTCAATTTATTTGATAATGTTTTTCTTCTCTGATTTCTGCTTACTTGTTTTATTATTGAGACAGACAGATGCATAATTACTAAAACATTACTTTTAGTTGTGCTTTTTTGTATTAATCAATTTTAAGAAAATATTAATAATTTATAGATAATGGAAATTCAATTTAATACCAAACTTATTAATTTTAAATTGTTCTTTTAATACTAATAATTTATAAAGTTTCCAGCAAAACTTTGTAAATTGCCCTTAAAATTATTTAAGTCCAGAGGCATTCAAATAGAATATTGTAGAAAATCCTAAAATTTGTCATTCTAGAATATTCATATATTTCTGCATTTTCAAATAGCAGCATATTGAATAATTTTTATGTTGTATTTACAAAACCACATGCATGATAAGTTTAAGTTGTCATTCATTATTTTATGAGCAATTCTGCCAAATGGAAATATGAGAGGGGACAAGCTCATGTAAGGCCCTATAGGCCATAGTGAAGATCCAGAGTTTTATTCTAAATATAATAGGGAACCATTATAGTGTTGTAATATGATTTACATTTTAGAAGAAACACTTAAGGTGCTATGTGAATAACAGGCTAAGGGTGGAAACAAGGGACCTTGTGTATAAGTGTAGTAGTGTATAAGCAGTGGACAGAGTGTAAAGCGATTGTATGTACCATGTAATCTCAAAGGCCTTTCTAAGAGAGTGTGGTGATGGACTGAAGAGAGAGCAAGAGGGGAAAAAAAGTTAACGATGACTTTCTTAGCAAAAACATTAAAGATATGAAAATAGACATTGAATTTGTGAGATTCTTCTTTATGGGTTAGAAATATATTTTAAAATCATCTACATATAGATTTTGTGTGAGAGAGACACATAAAGGGGCAAGGAGATATCCTAGGGATTCAGCAGATTTATCCGAGAAGATAGTGGAGAACTCTAAACTTAGATATTAGTAAAGAGGTGGATTTATTAGAAGAGACTAAGAAGGGAAAGTCAGTGAGATGAGTTAGAAAAGAAGATAATTTTACAGGAAAATTTGCAAAAATATTTTTTATAAAAACTGTTTTTTGTGTTAAATGATGTTAATATGTTAAGTATGAAGAGAATTGGCCCTGTTTTTGTGGACAAGGAGGTCTTTGTTAATCTTTTTAAGAGTGGGCTCAGCAGAGGATGTATCTAAAGTCCTATTAGGTTGGAAAGTGTGAAAACAGAATTATAAAGAGCTATTCAAAAAAAATTATCTTAAGTCTGGTACTTATGAAATGTAATGACATCTAAGGACAATTGTCTGAAGATCTTTGGTTGGATTGTACACCTGGGTTAAGAACCTTCATCTTGATGAATACTATTGCTAGTAGAGAACAAAAAGCCATCTTGAGATAAAAGGATTGTAATTCCACTAGTCTCACCTGGTTGATAATTCCCATGCCTCATAGCAGATTTTTGTGAGTAGGATTAAAATATTTGCCTAGGAAAGTACAAGCTGTTAACATGCCGTTGACGTTTGATCTTGTTTGTGAATGATTAGAAACCTCATTTTTTTTAAAATCAAGAGATCACTGGGATCACTTTTAATCAGTAGTGCCAGTGAAACTCCAGGAGTTGCAAACAAGTTCTGCATAACATGATGTCTATGTGCAGTGGCCCACCAGGGCTGTTTAACTTTGTTTTGTTTCACAGTAAGGGAAAGACATAAGATTGGAAGTGTTATTTTCTCTTCAACTTTTTGGAAGAGTTTGAGGAGAACTGATATTAATTCTTCTTAAGTGTTTTATAGAATTTACCAGTGAAGCCATCTGGTTCTGGACTTCTCTTTGGAAGATTTTTGACTATTGATTCAGTCTTCTTACTAGTAAATGGTCTGTGCAGATTTTCTACATGATTTTGGCTTGGTACGTGTATATTTCTAGGAATTTATTTAAATTTAATTCTTAATTCCTGATGGAAATATGAGTTGCTAAAGCCATTTTCAAAAGAAGTCTGTCACTATTGATTAAATTGAGAATCCACGTACTCATTGAAAAGTAATTTCTCAAGGAACCTACCCCATAGAAATAAAACCACCATCAGTTTGCCATTTTTGTCCAAGGATAATTTTTGTAGTATTGTTTTAAGAAAAACACCCACCAATAGTAGGTATTATTAAATTAGAGAATACATCAAGAAGCATTATGCAGCCATTAAAAGAATAACTAAGAGTTATATTTGTTGATTTGGAAGAATTTCTACAAGATATTTAATATTATCCCACATATACATATTACTTATAAAATAAATGTATGTGTTATGCATATGTGTGTAAAAGTATATAAAGTACATGAATATGGAGAAATATGAAAGGGCATAAATTAAGTTTGATGTTGGTTGACTGGATAAGGAGTAGGCTGGATTATCGTGAAGTGAGAGATGCACCCTAAGAATAATGGAATACCCTACTACAATTAGTGAAGGATTAGTTGGTTAACGATAATACCCTAAGAATGTCAATATGATCCATGTCATCTCTAGAAGAGTGATTTCTAAAAGCTATCCCCTAAAAAAACATTCATTCCATGTCTACATATGCCAGGATCTCTTCTAGGTGCTGGAGGATAGCGGTAAACAAGACAGCTGGGAGGGACTTTTCGGAATGGCCCAACACGAGGTTCTGCTATCTTGAGTGCGTCAACATTTTTATTAGGATAAGGTTGGGAATATTCACAAAACACATAGGATGGGGATTGTTTAGTTGATTGAATCAGGATTCATAAATGTCTCAACAGCTTTCGTAAACCTTCTGCTAAAATATTAAACTTGGGGTGCTTGGCTGGCTCAGAGGAGCGTGTAACTCTTGAGCTCAGCCTTGTGAGTTCTAGTCCCGTTGGGTGTAGAGATCACTTAAAAAATAAACTTCTGAAGGTGGACTTGGAACAGAAGTCTCCAAGACAACCTCGATACATCTCATTCCTTTCTCATTAATTGAGGCCAAGTATGAGGGGTGATAGAATTCCTTCCACCCGGGGGGGATTAAAGATGGCGGAGGAGTAGGGGACCCCTTTTTCAGCCGGTCCCCTGAGTTGAGCTGGATAGGTACCAGACCAGCAGGAATATCCACGGAATCAGCCTGAGACGCAGGAAGATACATCTGGATCTCTACAAATGAACATCTCCAGC
>NC_048237.1:24259452-24295350 GCF_002007445.2 Ailuropoda melanoleuca
AAAAAAAAAATAAATAAACTTCTTTAATAAAAAAAATTATAAAAGGATTAAACTTAACAGTATTAACAGTAAGGTCATTTTGTTTTTCTTTATGGCGAGAAACATCTACTCAAAGAATGGGAGAGTGGTGGCTTCCTCCTAGGACAAGCTATTTCAAAGTTTTGAAATGCTAGACTTTCAATGAAACTTAGCAATGGGATGACTTTCAGGAGAATGGGAACAATCAAAGTAATATTGCCTTAATAGAATTTCAGTGTGTAGATGACTGTAGTGCATAACAGAGGAGACCTGCTTTGATATTATGTACTCTGAGATAGTGTAAGTAGACTAACCTGCGGTTGTGATAACTGAGTCTACGCATAAAACTATGTTAGTAACGGGGATGGGATAGAGTGTCCTGCAAGATACACTCTAAGCGGGGAACGGAATCAAAAGGCACTTTATTGAGGAGTAATGAGATGTTTAATCTGAAGAAACACCTTCACATATTTGAAGTTTTCTCAGATGCGTGGGATGTGCATTAATTCTTTTTAATCCATAACTGATAAAATTATAAGGAATTATATTTGCTGTTAGAAGATGAACAAATTGTTCACAAGATCCAAAAAGGGACTAAATGCCTTAGTAGATAGTATTTTATTATGAGGGGCATTCGAATTGATGGTGAACGATCGCTAACATAGATGGCATAGAAGGAATCGTGAGTGTGTTAGAGAGTGGGAAGAATCCGTTGGTTTCTGAGGTTCCTTCCAATTCTGAGAATCTCTCACTAAATGAGCTTCTTTTGGTATGTCTTACATGTACCAATGCTTGTTTTCTGGGAAGTTTTCTACTGTGAAATGATTTGTGGATTCGGTTTAAACCCAAGAGTAGTAATGAAAACAAAAGCCTTAATTAAAAGACTAATACTCTGCAAAACAAATTTATTTTTTTAATTCCACATTAAACTAAATTTTTCTTTATCTTTTTATTTTTCAGAAGGTTTAAATTTTATTCTGATGTGTTTAAAAGAATACAAGTTTCCTAAACTATGTTTTATATATGTCTAATAAAAATAGGATTTAGCTCTCAACTTTAATAGTTTTATTCATTTTTTAAAATAAAAATATGTAGTCTAAGTAAAAGGTATGTGTGCCTCAACACATGCCTATATCATATATGGCAGCATTACGTACTATTTATATTATTAGACTAATTATTTACTGCCTCTTGATTTCAACTCATACTAAGTTATAACCATTTTAATAGATAACAACAGCTCTGTTGAATTTAAAAATTTAATGTTGTAAACTTGTGATTTATTACTTGACAGAATTTTGATAAATAGAATGTTACACATGGATATGAGTTGATATATGTAAAAGTTCTTTACAAACTACAAATCGTGTAGGAGATTGATACATGCTAAGGCATATAATCTTTTAAAAATTGTATCTAGCAGAAATAGAAATGAAATATTAGGAGTGAACAAACTCCAGTATTTCCTTTAAAGTCATGGCATGTAGGAACATCTAACACCATGCTATTATTCATCATTGTACAAAAAAGCATTTGGACTTGCAGGAAAAAAAGAAATGAGGTATACATATTAAAAAGGAAGAGGCAATGTTATAATTATCTCTGGGTGATAGAAATGTCTCCCTGAAAAACAATCCAAGAAAACAAACTTGAGCACTATTAAAATATTAGAATTAAAAGATAAGTTCAATCAAGTTGCTGGATACTGTTGAGCAATCAGGCATTGAGATGGTGAATTAGGAAAATGAGTCGATCTGAAAGTAACAATCAAGGCTTTACTCAGTGCAACAGTGCGAACAATAGGCAAAATGAGGTGCCAGCTCCCCATAGCTCCATTTTCTGCCACAAAATGACACTGTGTGAAGGCCAGATGGATGAAACTTGGGAATTGACTTTCTACAAAGGAGCCTGAACAAAGACCCCTGCCTCTTATGGACTCGTGGACCAAGGGAGAAGGGAGAGAGAAAAGAGCTAAGTGTGAAAAGGTACTTTCCAGTCAAAATGGAAGACAGTGCCTCAGCTGAGGGTCCCAACAGAGAGGACTTGGAGGGGCACCTGGAAAGTACCTGAGCCAAGGTCTTGATAAGGAAGACTCTGAATGAGGTGCTTAGGCTGGGAATGCAGCTGTGTGCATGAACATGGTTGGACTGGAGAGTGAGGGGATGAGTCCTTGACTGAACTCTGTCCCGAAAACTGTACTTCACTAGCTGTGCCCCAAGTCTGGTGTGGGGAGGCAGGTACCCCCATGACACCTGCCAGACAAAATCTTGTAACTGCCTGTCACCAGGCCTGAAGGGTCACTCATAAGATTTTTAGCCTGAAAGCAGGATCCTCAGATAAGTTAAACAAATATAAATTATATATATATATTCATATTAGCAAAAATTTTAACAGTGCTACAAAAGTTTATTTCATGTTTAATCCTTAGTAACTGAACATAAGCATAACCAGAAATGTGTAATATTCAAATAAAGAATATCAGAATATCATACATATTTTTTTGGAGAACAAAAAAGGTAAGGCCTAAATGACTGGGGAACACATAATACTCCTGGATTGGAAGACACTTAACATTATAAAACTATTCATTTCCCTAAATTCAATCCATAATCTATAACTCATTCCAATGAAAATCCCCATGGATGCTTTAGGAACATGATGAATTCAAAATTCTTCTGAAGAATACAATGCTTAAAAAAATGCTTGAATTTGCTTTCCTTAGTAAAAGAAAATGTTTAACACCCTAATACGGATCTGATATTTTTGATGTTCGGGACTTTGGTTTTTATGAGAAAGTCATTGGGAAGAATTCAAGGGCCAAGCTCCCTTGAAAGAACAATTAAAGAGTGTAGGATCATAACAAGGAGAAGGAAAGAGATTAGATATTAGTCCTAAAGAAATGTGTGGGAGAGTGTGATGTCATTGGGTGTGGTCATAACTTTCATTAAATTTCATGTTTTCAGAAAGACGTATTTTTAGAGGAGAAACTTTTATCACTTAGTTGTGCTCAATTTTCTGTCAAGCTACTATGTAATGTAATTATTTCAGCATTTAGTTTTTTTATATTATGAAGTATTTCCAATATACTACAAAGGAGGTGAATGTTAAAAATTCATGTACTCAATATCAGGAAGATTCGATAGCTTTCTTCCTTTCTTGATTCACATTTTAAACGAAAAATAAATGTCTGTTATGTAAGTGTGTGTATGGTAGAAAGGAAATACATAGAAAAGATATCATGTTAATATTACACAGAGATGATTACCAGTCTGAATACATTATTGTAGATCTTTCCTTCTCTTTTGCTATGTACAGGCGTTGATTTTTCTTTTTTTTTTCCCCCACCAAAATGAGATAGTATCATCGATGCTCTTTTGTAACCTGCTTATTTTTCAAGTAATGGTTTCTATTTCTTCTTGAAAATTTTTAACTTGATAATACGTTAATAGTTTGTTTAAACCAATAACGAATTAACCACATATTACATCTTCTTGTCATGCCACTCAAGCCTCTTCTGTCTAGTGCTCTAACACAGTCCCCTTTTTATTGTTTCCATAGAAATAATTAGAAAGTGAAATTAATTTATAATAGTATATATATAATACTATATATTTTTATATGTGTATATGTGTGTGTGTGTGTGTGTGTGTGTGTGTACACATACCAATAGGAAGGAATAACCTTAGGGAAAGCAGAATGAGGGCAGTGATTAGTGAGCTGCTAGTTAAGACAGTGTGATCATGAGAGTCCTTTCTAAGAAGATAGCAGTGGGACACTTTCCTTAATGCCATATATTTTTAAATGAGATTTTATACTTACACATTACTGATATTTTTATTTTTTTCTAACCCTGTCTCAGGGGTTATGAGGATATTCAATCTGATGTCTTAATACCAATAACTAATGTCATGAGACAGTATTTCAAAAAAAAAAAAATGCTTAACACACAGAGAAAGGATAGATATCGGCCTCCTAGGACTAACCTATAGGAACAGTGATCTGGTTATCCTTGATTTACTTTATGTGAGCTCATATCATTACTTTAAATAAGCTACTTGTTTAATTTTATGATTAAAGAATTAAAAGATACCATGTAAATGTTTTTCTATTGTAAGACCTTTAAAATGTAGATTTAGAAGAGTAATTTATTTTTAAAGATTTTATTTATTTATTTGACAGAGATAGAGACAGCCAGCGAGAGAGGGAACACAAGCAGGGGGAGTGGGAGAGGAAGAAGCAGGCTCATAGCGGAGGAGCCTGATGTGGGGCTCGATCCCATAACGCCGGGATCACGCCCTGAGCTGAAGGCAGATGCTTAACCGCTGTGCCACCCAGGCACCCCTAGAAGAGTATTTTAAAAATATAAAAAGTTCGGTTTTAAATCCTACCTTTTTTTTTATGTAGAATGCCTTAATATTTCTAGAAGCCAAAAACCAAGTGCTCTTTCACTTTATAGAACAACTTACTCGTAGAACTGGCTTGACACCTTGGAGTTCAAATGAGCTTGTAGTTTCATTCTCAATATCTTGTTGCCTTTAGTGTCTTGTCCTAAAGAAATTGGATCAACTGAAATAAGATAATTTTTTTCTAAGAAGCTTTGCAAAACCTTTCCCCGGTGCTAACCGTTTTGACACCTATTTTCACTGGGAAAAGAAATGGGAGCCAGCTACCAGCCACTAGCATTACAGGCTGGGTTAACATTTCCTGCAGGCTGTAAAGTCCTGTTTCCATAGAAATAAAGTTTGGATTGTGGAATATAGGAGACAGATTTTAACACCAGTGTGTGCTTTTACTAGTGAAAAACTGTGCAGATGTATTTTCACGCTTGCAAGACAGGAGTGGTTGAATAATTCTACGTGATGAGCTCTCCAATGGGACCTGAAAGTCTGTGGGGGAGAAATAAAACTTCCATAAATTTTGAGTAGAGAAGTATGGGCATATTAGTCTCCTAACAAGGACATAAGAGGACCGTAATGCTTCCTAAGAGGCCAGAGACATTAAAGCTTTCTGTTTATCGCATTTTGAAAGTTTTAATATACTTAGTCTGCAATTCATGATTTAGTCACTTGAGAAATCACAGAAAACTGGCATTTTTAAAGCTTGGATTTTATAATTAGAACTAAGAGTAGAAACATTTTCATCCCTTCTAAGATTGTAGTCAAATATTGACATATACAATGCTTATTTAATTGCAGAATTTGACAGGTTGAAATCAGACAATGCAACTGGAAAAAATTTCTATAAAGTTTAGTTTTAGAGACTTTCCTTCTATACGTCCCAGTGTTTTAAATAGACTCTTATTGATGTTTGTTATTAGACGATCAGGTTAAACATTTTTAATAGCTAATCGAATATTAAAGAATGGGAGAGAGAAATTACAAATATCAAATTTTCAGATGATTAATATGAGAGAACAGTAGTGATGAAAATCTTCAGACTTGAGTTTTGACTATATACCCTGCTTTAAATTAGTCCTCTGAGATACAAAATTGTAGATTTATCCATGGTTCTTCTTTGCTTCATTTCATAAGAGTGGGGGAATTATGGTTGGATGCTTCCCAGAAGTTTTGACAGAGAAAAAATATTTCCATAGCAGTTTAGGTTTATCTTTGCATTAATATATACTTCTTTCTGTAAATAGGAGCCCAATTAATGTACATACTCACTCACAGCCTGTATTTGGTCTACTCTGAAAGCATATCAGTCATTCAGTCATGAGTACAAGTGACCGTCTCTTAACATTTGAGACTATGGAACACAGGTCAGAAATCATTCTGTCAAATTAATCCAAAATTACAACGTAAATGTTACCCAGTTAAATATTCTAGCCTCACATTCTGAACTTGATTTAAGTAATTACGGCTTCTATTGTATGTTTGTTTAAAACAAACAAAATACAACTTACCTGAAGTTCCAAATGTTAGGTCTCAAAACTTCTTAATAATTACAGTTTCCTAAGATGGTATTTTAAACAGTCAAGGTGAACTAATGTTAATAGAGGGAGAATCCATAGCCATAGAGTATCAAGACTCGATGTGTAGGATTCCTTTGACTATTCTACTAGGGTTTTGATGACAGTATGATTTCCTGTTGGCTTCACGGTGCCACCTCAATCCAAAATTATTAGACTTTCAGGAAGGTTGAGGGTACACGTTGAAAGCCCGTAGTCCTAGTACTTAGTTATAGAGAAGCATAGGTTGAGTGGTTTATGGTTGGAAAGTGCATAACTCACTCTCATGTACTTACAACTGAAGCTTTCACACACACACACACACACACAAATGTGTCTCTTGTAATCACTAATCACTGTGGGAAATAACTGAATGGTATTTCTCTACCCTCTTTTCTTCACTAAAGTGCTTCTGGATCTTTTCCAAATAATTAGTGCATATCAAGTTTATGCGATCTGCTAAATGATAGATGATAAACAATGCCAAACAATATCTTGGAGAAAGATATCTAAGATCCAGGAGGAGACATGGAAATAGGTCCTTAAGTGACATTTCTCCTCATCATACCTTATTAGATGAGTCTTAGGTGAGATTTTACACAAAGCCCTAAACGAAGGAATCTGCCTAGCTCATTGAAATTGCCTCCTGCCATTTATTCCTTGGGCATTCTAAAGATTCCCATTTATTCATTCAACAAATAGATATGTGCATATGCAAAACCACATTTGCAGGATGCAGTATTGAGCAAGGCAAAGTTCTGTTCTAATGACAATTCTTTCCTAGTGTGGTGGGTCCGGTGGGTCAAGATACAAATTAACATATAAATGATGAAATAAGATAATTTCAAATAGTGATACATACTAATAGGAAAATAAGTATAGGATAATTAAATAATGAGTTACTACATTGAGGAATGGACCCCAGGATATGAGCCCTTCAGGAGATGACCTATGAATAAAAACTGATGAAAAAGAGGGAGCCTTGGGGTGTAAGGAGGAGAATCAATGGAAAGTGGATGAAGACAGAAAAAAGTCCTGATATTGAAATAATGTTGCTACATGCAAGAGAAAAAAGGGCTCAGATGGTTTAAGTATAGACGGGTCTGGAAAGTTTAGAAGGATACATGTGGTGTATATAGGCATATGGTCCGTGGATGTCAGTGTCAGCCTTCTCTGAGAACTTATTCTTGGTCCCCACTGCAGCCCTACCAAGTCGGAATCTGTAGGGCTGAGCCCAGGGATCTGTTTTACTGAGCTTTCCAGGTGCCATTCATGCGTCCTAAAGTTTGAATCAGCACCTGTATGTATACAGTTCTAGAAGTGATTGTTTTTGGTGATATTTATTTTGAAATTTAGTCTAATTCAAATGAAAAATCATTGAGGTGGGGTTACAGCAAGGACATTTTATGACTTAAAAAAATACTCCTGTAGGGAAGTAAGACCAGAAGAAGAGACAAGTTTGTAGGCGATGACAGTATGGGAATAGACAAATGATTTCAGCTTAGATAAGTTGGATTCAGTGATGTTAAAAAAAAAAAAAAAAGTCCTGCAAAGATTAGAGGATGAATAGGATATTGAGTAAGGGAAGGGAATGTTTAACCAATTGTAATTGGATTATTCACTGAGATGGATATAACTGAAGATGAACAACGTTGGTAGAGAAAAGCAGATAATCAAGAATTCGATTATGGATCCGTTAAGCTTAAAATGACTAATACAGCATCTAGGACATAGGAAGAATACTTACAACTGAATAACAAGAACCCAACAGCCAATCCGATTTTTAAAAGGGCAAAAGATCTGAACAGACATTTCATCAAAGAATATATTTGCATGGCAAAGACATCTAGGAAAGGATGTTCCAAATCATTAATGATTAGGTAAATGTAAATATAAACCAAAATGATATGTCACTAGCTACCCACTAAAAAAAGACTGGACATTCTTCTTAGAATGGCAGTGCTAAGTTTTGGTGAGGATGTGAACAAATGGAACTTACATATATTTTTGGTGTGAATGCAAAACTTCTAAAGAGAAACAAAATTGTCTTCAAAAGAAAAAAGGACAAGAATGACCTCAGACTTCCAAAAAAGAAGAAGTTTAAAGAACTTTTAATATTGTGAATCAAAACTGTTTAAACATAAAACTTTATTATATTTAGCAAAACAGCCAATTAAAAGTTGTAATTATCAAATATAAAGACCTATCTCTTAAACACACAGGGATTCAAAAAGTATAGTATGCATAATTCCCTGGAAGAGAAAATTGCTGTTTATAGTTTAGTAAAACAACAAGGAAAAGAATTCCAGAAAGGAGAAAGTAGGGGGATCTAAGACTGACTCAGACCCACAGTGAGATGAAACTCCATGGTGATAGACATACCGCAGGCTAGAGTAAAAGAAGTCCAAATTTCGTAAGAAGTGATATGGGAAAGATGTTAGGGTTCGAAGCCAATGGCCAAGAAAGAATTCTTGAGATGTCTTTCATGCAAAAAGGTGATTTTATTAAAGCACAGGGACAGGACCGTGGGTAGAAAGAGCTGCATTGGGGTCATGAGGAGTGGCCCATTATATACTTTCAAGTTGGGAGGGGGTTTGGGATAGCATAAGTCTCTAAGGAATTTTGGAAGGAAGGTTTCCAGGACCTTGAGGGGGCTGGCTGTTGTTGGGAAAAGGTCATTTATTACAGTCTAATAAAACCTTACTCATGAGACCCTTCAGATGTATATTGGTGGGCCACATGCTTGGGGGATGATTGCCAACACATATCTGGGGGTGGGGTGGGTTAGAGATAAAGGAAGTTTTCAAAGGAATTTTTATATATTAAAGTAGACTTACAGGATTCTGGGGGTGGGGCTAATGTTGCCTTTTGCTCTTAGCAAAGTATTAACATCAAGGCAGTGGAGTCCTTAGAGGAAGGTCACTCTGCCTGTTTCAAGGACGTGTGATGAGATGAAGATGGTGTCAATCAGGGAAACAGGGAAACAGTAGGCCATACCCATGTGTATATGTAAACGCATGATGTACATATTATGCATAATATATTAAGAGACTGACTAAGCAAGACAGAAGTCCAGAGGGCAGGCAGGCGGAAAGGGAAGATCATAAATATTTGGAACCCCGTGAGCATGAGCTGAAGTTTGGAGTCTCTTTAGTGCCTGCTGCTGAGACAGAGCCTATCTACACAGATAAAAAGGCAGCCATCACAGTAACAATGCATTATCTTTGTCATATGCTATTGATTAGAAAAGAAGCATGGCAGTGAGACCATTATTTGAAAGTGAAACACCCAGTTCAATGTAAAGTTATTTGAAAATACGATTCTGTGTACTCCATAAAGAGATTTCTTTGTTTTGGAATCACTGGGCTTCATCTCTGCAGTGTAAAGCAGAGAGAGATGGTTAAGTGATGGGAACTACCAAGACGATTACTGATCCTGAAAAATAAGCACCATAAAAACGTAGAAATCTAATTTTGCTATTGGAACAGCTCCTTAGCAGCTATTCATTTCTAATCAGCCTCAAGTTGTAATGAATAGAATAATAAGCACCATTAGAATAATTCACTATTCATCAAGAATAATAAACCACTTAGAATAACAAGGCTAAAATAATAAGCCAATGTTTAAATCATGGTAAAGGAATGGGGGGAAGAAAAGGAGTTTCTCGGAGGAGTTGAGATTATTGCTGCTGTGAGTCACCGAGCTCCCCGAATATACTGAATTCTGCGCTCAGCTTCCCACCCCTGCATCCTGCTCGATATCGCTCAGTGGGGTTTGTAGATCACCGATACCAGACACCGAGAGTGCTTTTGGAGAGAGAACGAGGGAGTGTGAGATTTCCCAGGCTTCACTCTAATGGGGATAATGCTTATTTACAAATCTATCTACTGTTCTATTCCCACGCCATTTGCTTCTGCTGTTCTTCCCACCTACAACCTCAAACTTCACCTGTTAAAAATCTGTCCATCCTTCAAGAATCAGATCAATAGCTATTTCTGTCTTTTCCTTTCTTGAATTCAATTTCCCACCTGCTTATCCACTTGGGCCAAATTGGAAGTAGAATTCAGAGAAATTTAGCAACAAGAGAAACTAAAGATTACTTAGTCCAACCTTAGTCCTTGTTTTACAGAGAAGGAATATAGAAGAGAGGATCTCAAGATTCTCTCTTCAAGGAAAATCTTTCTATCCAAACAAGTAATAGTAAAGTTCTCTTAACAAGGGAACCAAATAGACTTAGTAAGAGAGTGACTTAAGTTACCATTACAAAGAAAGAATAAAATTGATTTAAAAAATAGAAAATAGTGAAATAAGTGAGAAAAAAACTAATGCCATATGATATCTCTTATATATGGAGCCTAAAAACAACAACAACAAACGAAGCTCATAATTACAGAGATGGTGGTGGTTGCCAGAGGTGGGGTGGGGGATGGGAGAAATGGGTGAACTGTTTTTTGCTGTTTGGTTTTTTTAGTTTAAATTTTTTATTCAATTTATTTAAAAACTAGATGTCATTGTCAATAAGGGATACACAGACATAAAATATAATTTTATTTGCTTATGTTTCCTGTGATGTTATAAAGAAGTATGAACACTAGGAATATGCTGGAACCAGAGGAAAAATTTTAGGTTCTTTTCCAACCCTGATTTTCTATGGATCAGTATTTTTCAGTTTTAAGACTGACTCCCCCTCAGCAACTCTGAGTCCATTGGCTTACTCTGTGATCCTCTAAATTTAAGACACACACACATAGAATATATTTATATGATACTTGTGGTGCCTGAATCAGAAGTTACGTAAATTAATGAGGTGAGGTCAGCAAAGTATTTTGAATAATGTGTTCCGAAGGTGCACCGTATGAAATATTAGCAAAATAAGCCTCCTCTTTCTCCTCAAATATTTGAGTTTTTGCATAACACTGTGGTGAAAACATCAATAATTTGGTGAAGAAATTTTACTTCCTTCTAATTATATTGTGTTTGCGTTGCTGAAGGAGATATTTGATAACTCTCTATTCATAACAATACTTGAAAACGGATGATATTTTCCTTCAAAGGAAACACATAGATAACTTCATCCAATGAAAAACATGACTGTCTGAGAAGCCCTTTCAGTACTTCTCACGTGGCTCAGTATGTGGTGACTTACGTCACCAGACTGTCCTTTGGATGCAACTTAGATCGAAAAAAACATTCTTTTGACAGACTTAATGAATTAATCAGTACTAATTTCTGCACAATTTAACACATCATGGATTACATTTTTTTAAAAAGGTGGATTAGCAAAGAAAGAACTTTTAGTAGTTTTAAATTAGAAAAATATCTTTTATGCTTGAAACTGTTTCAAATACCAGTCTTATTTAAGTAAATTCTTATCCACTCCTTTTTTTTCCCTATTCTTGGTAACCTGAGGCATGAATGTGCCCCCAAAAAAAAAAATATGTTTCCAATAATATTTTAGTGACTGCAAGGATTCCAGGAAGATGTGAAAAGCCCATGATAATGAATTGAAAACTTTTTTTTTTTCAAACAGTACAATGAGATATCGATGCACAAATAATGTCCTTATCAGACATTAACATCTGGTATGACCTAATAAAGAGAAACATATACTTAGAAAGTAGGCTGAGCTTTAATTTTGTTCACTCCAAAGGTATTTTATTTTTTGAGAAGTTTGTTGCCTGAAGCCCTGAGCAATGTTCCTATGAAGCTGTACTCACCGCCAACGTAAAAAATAAGTCTGCCTCCAGCTCTGTGTTGTCTGAATCCATCTTGAGCTGAACAAGTCATTGTCAGGGTGAAAAATGGTACGCTGGATGAAGTCCATCATTATTTGCCTCCAAATTCCTAAGTAGTGATTTTTGTCACTATTAGCTTATATGGAAAATTCTTGAGAAGATTCTGGAAAGTAAAACACCCCAAAATGTTTGGATGTATCTACAAATAGAGACAAGCAGAAAAGGTGCTCATTCTTCCCTCTCCTCCCTCCCACCTTTCTTCCTTCCTCTTTCCTTCTTTCCTCAAGAATACTATATGGTATTGTGTACCCTAAATGTAATCAGAAGGAAAGGGGCAGAGCCCCAAGGAATAAGAGGACATCTAGTCAGCCGGCCATTCCATCCCGGGAATAGCGGGAGCGTGAGGAGCAATGACTATGAAACAGAGTCTCTTGGATTATGTGCTGGGATAGGTTCTCCGAGAAGTATTTTGCTCAAAGATAGAAGCTCTATGGGAGAAATAAGCTAAATCTGTCTGGGGTGAGGCATTTGCAGGAAAGGGAATTTTAACTGGTAGAGATTTGATTAAAAAAGTAAGGATAGGGAATCTTATCTAGAAGTAACATTTTCAAAGGCAAGGCAGAGAAGTTCTATATAAACTCACTGGGGTTGGACTCTTGGATGCGTGGTACAGAACAGCAGGAAATAAGACGGCATCCAATCAGGAAGGATCGTATACGTCAAGTTGAACAGTTTGGCCTTTATTCTGTAAGTAATTCAGAACACTTACACACTTTCAAAGAAGAAATCAATGAGTCTAAAATAAAGGTATTTTTGTTAGGTAGGCAATTTTTCCAATTCCCCAGCAAGAAAAGATTGAAAAATTACCATCAGTACTGTCTCTTAATTATTTAAAAAATATTTAATTTATTCTTACTGTCCTTTAGGTTATGAGCTAAGTCCTGGGCATTCAATGCTGTAATGGTTTCTGTCATCTGGTGGAGGAGACCTGCAAATGGTCATGTAACGAGCATGGGTGTCAAGTGCTGCTATGCGTACGATGCTAACACATAGGAGGGAAATTTAACTTGGTCTTGTGGGGTTAGGGAAAGATTTTTAAGGAAGTTGCATCCACCCTGAAACTTGAGGTTGGCATCACTTGCCATTACTTATTTAACTATGCAGGGTTTTTATCTGACAGTGTACATTTAATCACTCTTAATAACCACCCCCTTTTTAAATGAACAAGACTATTCTGTACTTGTTAGCGATAAATATATGGACAGTTAGTCTTTACTGTTAAGATTACACTGCTTTCTCTTACAAAACCAAATAATTAGGGCCTCTTAGAGAACAGTGTCCTAATGAGGTTTATCCCCATCCGAGTGGGTTACATCTTGCACCCGGTTTTCTCTTTCTTGAACGGCAGCATGCCTGTCTGTTCACAATGTTGTATAAAAGGAAAGATCTTGTGTGAAAGAAAAACACACGCTTCTGTGTCTCTCTTCAACCCTTACCACTATAACACCCCTTCATTTCTGCCATTCTGGTCGCCACGTGTGCTTGGCGTCAGCATACCACGTCATTCTGTGACACCGCTAGATGTCCTACAGTTGAACTCAATTCCGACCCGATGTACCCGGAGAGAGCGGCAGGTCGCACAGGTCAAGGGCCATTCCTAAAGACTGCCTCCTAGCACGTCCACTTCAGACGCCCATCCCCAGTCCGGGTTGATACGTGTGCTTCTGAGCAACGAGCTATCAATCAAAGATTCCCACGGCGCCCTCCTTGAAGTGCTTAATTTGCTAGGGCATTTCACAGAACTCGGGAAAACATTTTACTCACTAGATGACAGATTTATTAAAAAGGATATAACTCAAGCCTTCAGTTTTAAGGTGAATAACTTCTTAGGATCTAAAGTACAACATAGTGACTATAATTTATATTTGTATATTTGAAATTTGCTAAGAGAGTACGTCTTAAGCATTTTCACCACACACACCACACCACACACACACACACACACACACACACACTTGCAATAATTATATGAGGTGATGGATATGTTAATTAACCTGATGGTGGTAATCATTTCACAGAGAGTACATATATCAAATCATGGTGTACATTTTATAGACAACTGTGTATGTCAGTTATACCTCAATAAAGCTAGAGAGAAAAAAATAATTATGAAATCCGTAGATTACTCAAGGAACAGCTAGATGGAAGAGATGCGTAGGGCAAAGGTGTGTAAGAAGGGGCACAGCACTTCCAAGCCCTCTCCAGATATCCTACCATCCCAGTGCCTCCCCGTGTTCACCAACCAGGCAGCTCTCCAAACCATAGCTCAGGGTCATGTATGGAGCCGTCATTATGTATGCATGATTGATTGAATCATTGGCCATTGGTGACTGATTCAACCTCCAGCCCCTCCCCTCCCCAGAGTTCAGGGGTGGGACTAAAAGTTCCACCCCTCGAATTACAGCCTGCTCCCCTAACAACTAGCTCTCATTCTTAGGGGCTTTCCAAAAGTCATCTCATTAACATAAACTGGGTGTAGTTGGAAGGGGCTTGTTACAAATAACAAAAGACAACTTCATTGCTCTCCTCACTCAGGAAATTCTTTTTTTTTTTTTTTTAAAGATTTTATTTATTTATTCGACAGAGATAGAGACAGCCAGTGAGAGAGGGAACACAAGCAGGGGGAGTGCGAGAGGAAGAAGCAGGCTTCCAGCAGAGGAGCCTGATGTGGGGCTCGATCCCATAACGCTGGGATCACGCCCTGAGCCGAAGGCAGACGCTTAACCGCTGTGCCACCCAGGCGCCCCCTCACTCAAGAAATTCTAAGTATTTCAGAAGCTCTGTCCCAGGAACATGTGAAGACCAAACATATATGTCTATTTATAAATGACAATATCACATACCGTGTTTTGCCCTCTCTCCTGAGGTGAGTTACTGAAAGAGTATTTTCTGTCTTTCTTTTCTCCTTCCAGAGCTAATTGTACTTGAACAAACAAGACACTATTTCATAATCAACTTACTGACTCAAGCTTTCTTTGCCCTAACAGCTGGAATAATGCAGCCTCAGTAAGACTAGGTAAATTGTAATACTTTTCTACCCAAGCAACCTGGCTGAAATTATTTCTTCCCCCTCCAGTTCTTTCTTCACTGTTCAGTGACATAAAAGGAGAATGCTCAGACTCATTTCAAATGAGCTGAAATGCTTGAAATCCCCAGAGTCAAGGATAGCAACGATGTTTCCATTTGTGCCACTTTGACTGCAGACCGTGTGCCCCCTGCAGGGGATGCACAGGGGGAAACAGGAGCCTGCGGAGCTCTCACCTGCCTGTGCGGCTCCGGACCTACAGGGGCCGAGGAGACGCTGGTCTCACTAGCCATCCGTGACTGCGGAGAGAAAACCAAACTGATTTGTCATTAACACACAGAATTCAGAGGGTTCAAATGAGACTATGAAAAGGATTGTTTACAGAAGTTCGGGCAAGAGTAAAGGACACTGCGGTATTATCCCGCCTGGAGGTAGAACAGAAGGGGGAGAAGCAGTGTTGCCAGAGCCCAGGGAGCCGAAGTCCCTGGGGGAGTGGCGTCCGGGAGGGGCTACAGGCCAAAGGCTTGCGGCTAGGGCTGCCCGGACCAGGGCTGAAGCTGGGAAGACATGCCCAGGCTCCTCCGTAGGATCCATAGACATCACTTGCTGATGTCTCTGAGATCTGAGTCCCTCAGGAAGCCAGCCCAGAAGAGACGGCAAAAAGCCCAATTTGCGTGATCCCTCTCCCAGCAGGCTGGACTGGGAAATGGGAGGTTGCTTGTTTAGGTTTCTTGTTCCTTCTCCTACTACACTGTCTTCCAAGACGATGCCACGTAAATATTTCTTTTCCTGACCGCTACAGAAAAGCAGACCCTGTTCTGTGTCATAAAACTAGTTATGATAAAGTCATAAATTGAGATTATTCAATTCTACATCAATAATCTATATGCTGTGTTCAGTGTTACAATGGATGCAAAATGCGTCACTGTTTTCCATTTTCTGTTAATTTTGCCCTTGCAAATATTACTGGTTAAAGGGAATCTTTTTAGACAACTAGACGTGAAGACTCATTTCTCTGTCCTATACAACACAACAGTAACTTTTCAAAGTTTTTCTCGTTAATTTACTTGATAAGATCTTGCCCAGGAAATATTTAAATAAACATCTGTGTCTTTCTGAATGTATAAGTTTTTGTATTTTTTCCAGAAAAGTTAAAATCTTGCTCTTTTGCTTTTAGCCATAAGTGCATAACTTATAAATTAGAAGTATGCTGGATGCCCTCTCTTAACAGAGAGATTAAGAATGTTTTTCTCATTAAATCAACAATTTCTTCCATCCATAAAAAAGAAGGAAATTTTGCCATTTGGAAAAACATGGATGAACCCTGAGGGTATTATACTAAGCAAAATAAGTCACAGAAAGATAAAGACCATATGATCTCACTTATATGTGGAATCTTAAACAAACCAAACTCATAAGCACGGAACAGATTGGTGGTTGCCTGAAGTAGGGGGTTGCGGTAGACAAAATGGGTGAAGTATTTGCAAATCATTTATTTGATAAGAGGTTGATATCCAAAATATATAAACAACTCATACGAATCAATAGCAAAACAAAAAAAGTCCAATTAAAAAATAGGCAGAGGATCTAAATAAACATTTTCCCAAAGAACATATACAGATGGCCAACAGGTATATGGAAAGGTGCCCAACAATGCAAATCAAGATTACAATGAGATCTCTCACTTCATACCACTTAGAATGGCTAGTATCAAAGAAGCAAGAAATAGCAAGTGGTGAGTAGGGTACAGAGGAAAGACAACCCTTGTGCTCTTCTGGGGGGGAAAGTAAGTTGGTGCAGTCAGTCACTATAGAAAACAGTGTGAGGAAAGAATTAAAAATAGAACTACCTGATATCTAAGCCCCTGTGTTTATTGTAGCATTATTTACAGTAATTCAAGACATGGAAACAACCTAAGTATCCACCAAAGATGAATGGGTAAAGAAAATATACATGATGGAATATCACTGAGGCATAGAAAAGAAGAAAATCTTGCCATTTGGAACAACATGGATGGAACCTGAGGGCATTATGCTAAGTGAAATAAGCCAGACAGAGAAAAATGAATACTGTATGATCTTACTTATATGTAGAATCTTAAAAATAGTACAGAAAACCTGAACTCGTAGGTAACAGAGAACAGATTGGTTGTGCCAGAGGCAGAAGGCAGGTGATGGGAGAAATGGATTAAAGAACTTCTAGCTATAAAATAAAACATGAGGATGTAATGTATAGCATGTGGCTATAGTTAGTAATATTGCATTTGTACATTTAAAAGTTGCCAAGAGAATAAATCTTAAAAGTTCTCATCACAAAAAAAAAAATTGTAACCATGTGTGGTGATGTTAACTAGACTTACCATGGTGATCATTTTGTAATATACACGTATATTGAATCATGCCATATACCTGAAACAAATATAAAGTAGTATGTCAATTATATCTCAATTTTAAGAAATCAGCAGTTCCTAGTTTCCCCTTGACAACTGTACTTGGAAATCCTAATCACAGCTTACATGTAACAGGTTGTAAAAGTGAATCCATCTTCTTCACAAGCAGATCCTTCTCTAAATATTTTTAAATGGTTTCTCTTGCTCTTAAAATTAAAAACAAAAATACTTACATGGCATATAAGCCTCCATGTTAACCCACAGGTCTTATGTTCTGGTCACAAAGCTGTGTAAATTTATCTAGCCGTGTTCTTATATTTTGATTCTTCAAGCCCAGCATACTCCCTGTAGCTTCAGGGGTGAGTTCTGCAAGGGCTGTTCCTTTAGCCTCCTTTCCCTGCCCTCAACTCATTGGCTTAGTGAACTTATACTCTTCAGATTTCTGCTCAAAATTCATTTTCTCATCAATTCTCTAAAACTCCTATTCTAAATCAAATCCTTCTGTGTTTTCTCTTATGACATTATCAGTTTTAATTAAGTATGTATCTGATAATATTTTTGTTCTCTAAACTACAATCTCCATGAAGGTTGAGTTCATGTATTGAACCTCAGTAAATTAGTATAGCAATTAGCTAATAAAATATTGAATACATGAAAGAAATTCATGAATAATTTATCTGTCAATTCTGGTCTTTGGTTGACAAAGCTATTATCCCATGCAAAACGATGAATGGTCTTTGTAAGAATCATTTTCCTCATTAGTGTTTTATTATGAATTCCTAAAATTATCCCAAATACTTGTTTGCTGGGATTCTGATTCCATAATTCCAAAATATACTTATGTTATGCGTTTTTAAATCGTTATCCTGTTAAACAGCATAATTTCTTTCCTTGCAAGTCAACTCAGGAGACTTGTATAAATACGCTCGTCATCCTAGCTATGAGTACATTGATCATTGGGTTAATCTATTCATTTTTATGGGCAAACGAATTAAAATAGGTGGATTGGCCATTAAAAATTTATAGAGGCAACATTTTGTTTCTATATAACCACCATGGAGTCAGTCACATAGTGAGAGCCTGTTATAAAGTATTCAATTAAACTATGGATTAAATCTTCACCTAAGTGAAACAAAGATTTGGAAATATTTGTCATGTAACTCTTAAATCAATAAATTTGGGAATTGGAAGTCATTTTATAGATGTATAGCCTAACTCTGCCTTATAAGTGAGGAAAATGAGATCTGTGAGTAAATGCCTTACCCAAATTCACCAATAGGTGAATTTCAATAGGTGTCTAGATCTAAGACACCTTAATTTACTTTACCAGTTCATGAAGTCATGATGATTGCCATCCTTACATCTAGAGTTTCAGGTTTAATCACTTGGCATATAAAATGGTTAACTAGCAACTGTCAAATACATCTTAATTGCTATTAAAGCCTATTAAGCTATTTTATGAAAAGCAATTGATTTACAATTTTCAGCATACCCTTAGAGTAGATTTTTAAAAACACGTAGGCCTAGTAGTTAATGAGAAAAAAGCAAGTTTCTAGTCTGCAAGTATTAGAGAACTCTTGAAAGAACGAGCAACAGCCACATTTAGCTGATAACTACACCGGGTATTAGATGGGAGAGGTACAAAATGGATGTGGGTGAGAGGAGAGTAGGGTATAGAATGAAAGAAGAGAACAGAAGAAATGAGATCAAGATATAGCACAAAAGCAACATGCTTTTATGACTTTTCTAATTACTAGAACAACTTCTTGCAATTAGTTTATCTTGTATAATAAAATAGATCAGCTTATATCTAGAGATTTCTCTCTAAACTTAATATTCTTTTCTTATCATGCATGATCTTAAAATAGATGGTAGGGGATCTGAAAAACTAGAAATAAATTGGAAATTCTGTAATGAGAATTAAATAATACCTTTGAAATATTTTGATTTTTTTTTTTTAATTTTAGAGTGCACAAACACCAGGAAGGGCCAGAGGGAGAGCAAATCCTCAAGGAGACTCTCCACAGAGCCCAAAGTGGGGTTCAATCCCACGACCCTGTGATCATGACCTGAGCTGAAATCAAGAGCTGGACGCTCAACTGATAGAGCCACCCAGGTGCCCCTATTTTGATTTTTATTTAGTCTTTTATAGCTCCCTCATGTAATGGAAACACTAAATGCAATGGCTATGGCATTTTTCAGCTACAGAGAAATAAGTCTGGTGATTGGATTAATATACTGCACTAGAGTTTATTTATTTGGCGACAATGAAAACAGTAGGCTCGAGGTTGTTGAGTTATACCACACGGTGATTAAAGGGATGTTGGTACCCATAAAGAAAGAAAACAAGCATATTTTCTACTTCCTATAGGTAAAAAACCAATAACAGGTGATTCACTGCTAACAGATCTCTTTCCCTAAGCCTTGTTAGATACTCAGTAATTCACAACTGCATTTTTTGAGTAACAGGCAACAAGACTAAAACAGCAAGTGCTTCATTTATTTTCTAGCCTGAGTCGAAACTAAGCAGCTCCATGCTGGCACAGCTTTGTGGAGAAACCTGTAACTTTTATTGCTGTCTAAGGAGTCTGAAACTCAGTATGGATTACTGGGTTTTTGACATAGAAAGAGAAAGGACTCATCAGCTAAGCTGGAGAGTTGTTTCCATTTTTTAAATCAAATAAACATTTTAGGGTTCTCTTGAAAAATATATAAAATGCTTGACATTTCCAAAATATACTATAATTTTACTTCAAGAAAAGCTCTATAATGTTTTCTGGAATATTCCATTCAGAGGCATACCTCGTTTTATTGCACTTTGCTTTATTGCACATCGCAGATATTGTGATTTTTACAAATTGAAAGTTTGCGGCAACCCTGCCTCAAGCAAGTCTGTCCGTGCCGTTTCCTAACAATATTTGCTCACTTTGTCACATTTTGGCAATTCTCACAATTTCAAACTTTCCCATTATTATGTTTGTTACGGTGATCTGCGATCAGTGATTATGCCTCACTGAAACTCTGATGAGGGTAGGCATTTTTTAGCAATGAAGTATTTTTTAATTAAGGTATGTATTTTTTTAGACATGCTATTGCAAACTTACTAGACTTCGGTACAGTGTAAACATAACTTTTATATGCACTGGAAAACCAAAGTCATCAGTTGACTCACTGTATTGTAATATTTGCTTTACTGTGGTGGTCTGGAACCAAACCCACACTATTTCTGAGGTATGCCTGTACTCCCTGCAGGCAATCTTTAGGCTGACTGCGCGTTTGTACGTTGTGTATTTATCTACTTATAAATGTACATATATATATATGTATTCGTGTATATATGTATTTAATATGTAAATAATGCACGTATCTAAATATATATATATATATGTATGTGTATTAGATATAGGCAGGCTCCTGTAGGCTTTGGAGTTTGACTCCATGTGGTCACGACGGGTATTAACAGAACGCTTTTGTCACTTGTAATACTGTGTCTGTGTTGGCTCTCAGACTCCTGCCACCATTTGAGCCGCCCAAGGGCGCGTGTGTGTATTGGAACAGGCATGTGGGGAGATGAGGCTCAGTGAAATCAGGGGCAGTATCTTCTAACCATGGTAGATACAGATTTCCTGATTGAATTTGGAGCTTCTTGATTTCTATCTGTATGATCCCGGGCAAGTTATTGAACTTCCATTGTCTGTTTCTTCAGCCTCCAGCTTAAACAAATACGCACCTGGAAGAGAGAGAACAGTGTGACTCTAGGAAGGATTTTGGTGGTAGTTGACCAAAAATATTTCCTACGGAATATACACAGTATAAAATTGACAGAGAAATGCCTCAAAGCTACACATTTTTCATGTTAAGTTAGGGTTCTAAATCCAAAAAGAGAGTAATTGAGTATTTATTTATTCATTTATTTTTTATAAAGATTGTTTATCTATATATTTGAGAGAGAGAGAACTGAGGGAGAGGAAGAAGCAGACTCCCGCTGAGCAAAGGGCCTGACGAGGGGCTCCATCCCAGGATCCTGAGATCATGACCTGACGCGAAGGCAGATACTTAACTGATTGAGGCACGCAGGTGTCCCCAGAGTATTTGAATATTTATTTGAGTATTTAATTTGAGTATTTAATCTAGAAAAATCTCAAGATAGCATTTTCTGAGTACCTCCCATCATACCACCCAAGATTTTTCATCAAAGTCTAAAGTGACCACAAGGAAGAAACAATTCCCATGTATCCTGTGATGCTAAGGGGCAACAGTCTTACTTCATCTCCAAGAATGCACTTGAGTTAACATCAGGTCTACTGATTTTTTTTTTTTAATAGATGAGAGAAAGAGTGGGGGGTGGGGGCAGGGACAGAGGTACAAAGGGAAAGAGAGAATCTCTCCAACACAGAGCCCCATACAGGGCTTGATCTCACAACCCTGAGATCATGACCTGAGCTGAAATTGCATTGGACGCTTAACGGACTGAGCCACCTAGGTGCCTCACTGCTTTTTCCTCCTTATATAGACTAGAATCAGCCTCTGTTCAAGTAGATGAAGCCTTAGTAATGCAGTAAAACTCACCTTCTTGTCCCATGCTCCAATTCTCTTACTAAATTCTTTTCTCTTGATCTTTTCTACTTCCCTGCTCCCACCTCACCGGCAGCCAGACTGTCATGTACAATTGCATAGTTTGTGCACTGCACAAAGGGACCTGCCCAAGGGAGCAGCTAAAGACTAAAATTCAACTTGCATTTCTCTTACCAATCAATGTTCCTGGCTGGAGGGGGGGTAGTGTATTTTTCTAAATTACACAATTAAATAGAGTAGTAATAACTCAGGAGACAACCTAAATATCTCTTTACATTTTGGTGGGAGAGAATGACCATTAAATAAGATTTTAAAATGAGATCATAAAGAAATCCTAAAATTCCAAAGCATAAGAGGTTCAATTTGTGTGTGTACACATATATATGTATAATACACACATATTTATAATACATACATATTACACATATATGTTTTCCATTCTATAGAATTATAGACATTCAACTTCTATTCCATTTTTTTTTCTCATGAAGAATCAAGTGAGACCTGGGGAAAGACTAAAACTGGCAGGCTGATTTTAGCTAAAACCCAATCTCTTGGGGCCTGTACAAAATGTTACTTCTTATGCATGCATGTCTAGTATTTGATGGACACCAGCAATACTTTTGCAAAATTTCCTGTCAGACCTATGTATATGCTATAATGAAAGTAAAATATTTAAATCTTCAGCTGTATGGTGAACTCTCTTCTTGAATTAAGTGGTGAGAATCCCATAAAGATATTTCACACCTCCATAAAAAAATGAAAATTAGGCTTAGGCCATTTGATATTCTGAAACGTGGTGTTTGGCTTGCAGGTAAGATCCTTTTAATTCAAGCCATGAAACCTCTTGCATAGAATCAAAGACTAATATCTGAAATGTCTTATCTTTGGCTGCATTTTTAGATCTTTTTGGAGCGGCACTGGAAAGCCCTTCAAGACTAATAAGCCCCAGCAAGTGAGATTCATCATTCCTCCCTCACTCGCTGGTTTACAGAGCTCTTACCTCCAGCCACAAGAAGAGGGAACTTCAGCCATAAAACATTGACAGCCAGACTCTGGCACTGAGACTCCTGACAATTTAATAAAGATTTCCTCCTTGTGTATTGTTGCCACTTCCGTGGCTCTGCACAGGGACTTCAGAAAGAATGGGTGACCCCGATCAAGGAAACATACTGACCAAATTACTGTGCTCCTCTCCTCTTCATTTCATAAGCACTGATTGATTTGTAATATGTTCAAGCAGACTGGCTTTTTAGCTCTGAAACTTCCCTTTCTCATGACAGAAAGGGTTTTCGACATTGGTGTCTGCCATTTAACATGGTATCGTAAGACCGAAAAGATAAGAAAGACTAAGACACGGATTATGGTGCACTGCTGCAGGCTGAATATTTGATTGATTTACGCTTATCCACATACCTTTCAAAATTGAGACAACTATACAAGTAATGCATTAAAATATTTACTTTTAATGAAAAGTTACCTTTGAAAGATGAGAGGAGAAACTGCCTATAAGTCATTGACATCAAACTACTCATTACATCAATGTGCAAATCCTTATATCCTTTTTACATTTGTAAAGTTAATCACAGATTGTACCTCTGGGATAGCACATATACATATTTCATGTATGCAAAGAGAAATATTTTCACTTATCTTGGCGTATTCCTAGAAATTGAAAATTTTTTAAAAAGGCTTTTTTCATGCATACGCCAGAGGAAGATAACAGATACTGTTGAAGAATCATTCATATGCGTGGCGTTTCATAAAGTGTACACATTGTTTTATTTTTCTGGAGTCATGGTACTTCATCCTTCCAGGTGGAATTGTATATTTCTTAAGAAAACTCAAACGATATATGAAATTTTCAAAAAAAAATTGAAATTGGATTTTTTCCAAAATTATCATTTCATGAGAGAAATATAAACGTTTTACATTAACATTTTAATATTAATATTTATATTTTAAAACATTGTAATATGAATAGAAACTGTGAAGCAAATGATGGTGTTCAGCTATGAACAGTAGATCTTTTATTAATAGCTGTTGAGCAACCCATTTTTCCTCAGAAATCTGCTTTGATCATTTAAACAAATCTTGAGTTTTGAGAAAATATGAAACTGATGATAAAGCTATATGGTACTGAAAAAAGGGAAATAAAGCTATCAGAGTATTTAAGGCCCATAGCAGTATATAAAATATATTGAACTATTTCATTGCTATCAATTACATACAGTGCTCTCTTACTGACAGATTTTGCATAAAATGTCCTCTCTTCTCTGTAAATTGTAAAAAAAAAAATCCATGAGTCTATACTAAATGTTTCAGATTTCGTGGAAGACCCTTCCCGACAGTCACTAGATGAGTGAATTTCAAACAAAGCTTCTGAGGAGTGAACAATTCAACTGTACAAGGACAAGACCTAAAAATCCCTATCACGCCCTGATACACACAGATGGAAGGAGTGAGCCGTGAACTTTCTTCCAAGCAGACTATCTCAAATTCTATAATTAACCTAGAATATTCTGATTACTATTTATTTTCAAGGTTTCCATGAACACAATTTAGGATTAAAATGCTAAAATTTCAATCAAGCTTTTAAGAAGAGAAAACTGAGATGTTAACGCTGACCCAAATATTGAAATTTGACAAGTCAAGAGTCAAACGCAAATTTAATCATAAAGAGCCTGTGTCTCCCACACGTACGCAGCATGGATAAAAAAATAAAATGAATAAAAAAATAAATAAATCAAGTCTTATGATATAATTTCAAATAAAATTTTATGTGCCAGTTGGTTCCAATTTTTGTTGAAGAAATATCTAGCGAGTGGCTGCATGTTCTTCGAAGACTGAAAGTTTCAGGAGAGGAGCAAAACAAACCCCAAACTTTAAAGAAGTTAGCTTTGTTATGTTGGAAGTTTGTGGGAGATACTGCGGAATTATGCAGACAGGATAACGAAGCACGGTCAGTCCGCACTGGTGGTCCCAGGAATCACGATTGATTTGCCTGTGATATTCAAGGTATTGAGTTTCAAGGATATTGGCACCTTGAAATAGAGTAGAATAAATGTGTCTACTTTCTAGTGAAGGGTGTAGACTAGATGACACATTGGTTCAGAAGCTGTCACATAGTGGGCGATAATTTTCTGTCTCAACTTGACTACCCACTGGGTGCCCAGATCAAACGTGATCTCTGGGGTCTATCTGAGAGGGCGTGCCAGGAGGAAATTAGCTTTGGAATCCGTGGACTCAGTAGACTTTCCCAGAGTTGGCAAACCTCATCTGATCTATTGAGGGCCTAAATAGAACAAAAGGTGTAAGAAAGAGGAATCCCCCCAATTCCCACTTTTTTTTTTCCTGCATTACTAATTGAACTGGGACATCTCCTCTCCTCTCCTCTAGCTCTTGAACTGGGATTTACACTTTGGCTGCCCTGATTCTCAGGCCTTCAGATAAAGACCAAATTAAACCACTGGCTTTCCTGGATGTCCTGCTTATAATTAATAGATTCTTAGAACAAATCTCACTCTCTCATACACAGTATCTTCCTGCTGGTTCTGGTTCTCTGGAGAACACTGACTAATACACATTGTTTGTGCTGAAACTTATCAGTTGAACCTGGGCCCCAAATTCCATGCACTTTATCTTCTAGAAAGCCCATGTTTGGACTGTCCTAAATGAATCCCACCTGTAAGAGAGAGCAGCTGATATACACTGTCTTTCCTAATGTACGTTGCTGCTTGCTCTGGTAGAAACTAGCTGGAATAATACCATGTGGCTTTTCCCTGAGAGGTCCATAGGTGAGAAAAGCACCGTTCAGGACTAAAACAGGACCTAGTCTAGGGGCTCAATACTTACTTGTTAAACAGACCAACAGTTTTTACTTCCCTCTCCAAGTGAGGCTCACAAAAGAATTTTGCTAATGAGTTTTGGGAGTACAAATTTCAAGGGAATGGGGTGATAATTACAATGTTAACTACATCCTTGTCCTTGTGTATAAACATTTAATTTTAGTGTGTGATTTCCTCCCTCCCTGCCTTCTGCCCTCCCTTTTCCCCTTCTTCCTTCCTTCTATCCTTTCTGTTAATAGATACTTCTTTTCTCCTTCCATCTCCTTTCCTGCTATCCTTTCTTTGGATGGGTAGACACTTCAGGATTAGTTTCCTGCATAGAATAATAAAAAGACAAATCAATTTTGAATTTGAATTCTCGTCCGCTATCTTTCCATTCTTAAAAATGGCTTGAAGTCCATCACTTCTAGGATTTCTTTTCCAGAAACATTCCACTTTAAAACCTTCACAATAATTGCAATGTAAGTATGTATATTACTTATATGTACATATATATGTATATACATATATATATACACAATTATTATATATAATATTCTTTACTTAAGGGGTCACTTCTACCCTATCCATCCTGGAGGACTATTGTGACAATCAAAATGAGAGAATATTTGTGCTAATGCAAACTGTAAAGTGCTGTTCTCTTATTAACTACTTTGTTGTGATTATTTCTTTATAGCATACATTGTATTTGTAGTATATAAGATGCCCTTCGTGTAGATATTAAGAACAATGAAGACTCATTGTATAATAGTTCTTTGCTACACTTAACACTATTTTGGGGTGATTGTTTTTTCTTTATTAGTTTCCTTGGAAACTAGACTATGGATCACTTGCATTAAGGTATGAAAACAGAGTTGCCAGGGTTTGACCCAGAATCTCAATTGACCTCTGTTCCATACAGCATGAGAGCCACTGCCTGTGTATGGAACAAACACATTCCTCAGGCTGGTTTCCGTGTAAAAATGGCACAGGAACACGAGTACTGGAAATGATATGCAGACTGCAAAGACTTCCTAAATCTCTTCAGAATACCTGTCCTGTGATTTCCATCCATGGGAACTCTTACTGCTTAAATGGAGCTTCAGCCGGTTCAGGAAGGCTCACGGCTTTGGTCTTGGAAATAGCAAAGGTCTCTGAGAGAATACCACAGACTGAGGTTTGCTTCTGGATGACGATCAAATCTGGGCTTGCACCTGCGTTCTTCAACCCAAAGAACAGTTACCGAAACATTGGCAATCACGTAGCTAAAGGGGGGCTATTTGCAGATATTAAGAAGCACAGTAAGTGATTTTAAGAAAAAATTGTTTAAATTAAAGCCTTTAGAAGCAGATTTTTTTTTTTTAAACCATAGAAATGTATAGGAAGCACACGCTGGAAGCACAGTCCTCCTTGAAGAAACGAAGGTGCACTATGGCAGCCTCTGCCTGCTGGCAAGAGGAGATTGTTAAATTCGGGGGAATTTTATGACCCAGGAGTAAAATAGTTTGTAGCTTGAAAGTACCCACGAAGGCAGCGTTTACGTCATAGAATCCAGCCAACACTTCCAGTCAGGTCTTCTCTTTCCTTCCTGTCTCTTCCTTCCTTCCTTTTTTGTTGAAGGAATGGGATTATTTTACCTCTTTTGTTTCTAGAAAGCTGGTCATTAAACATGTACCAGCTTATTATTGGGCTTAAGTCACCTCTTCAGTAATAGTTGCTTTCATGAAAGCTGGACTTAATTTCTGTATATAGCCAATAGATATTAATAAATGCTTAGCCTAGCCCACTGTCTTTGAGCTCATTCTACGTTTGTATTTATATAAATAAAAAGGAATAGGATGACTGGTTGCACAAAGAATACCTTAATGAGAGGAAAAGTTCAGCTTTCAGGGTCTGGGCAAGATCAGCGAGACATTTGAGACAAAAGCTCCTGCTGTGTAAGCTGTACCTTTGCGTTGCTCACTGAGAGGAACATTTGCCTACTGAATTACATGGCTTATTATCTGCCATTTTTCTACTTTCAAGGACATTTTATTATCCTTATTTTCTATTGCTCCTGATTTGCCAGTTCAATTGATTGTGTTCTTAGCAATATATTGTACTAGCGAGAACATGACATACTCTCAGCCCCAAATAAACTCACAGTCTAGTAGATGTAAATGCAATCACAATAAATCTGCATGTAGATATGCACGCACATATGCAGATACATATACTAACTTTATGATTCTCCTGAGTTAAGATTGTTTAAAGGGACAATACATATTCCACAATTGTAATACGAAGAAAATGCTAAAAGGCATATGATTTTGTTGTTATTGTTAACACAGTAGGATTAACTCCAATATTAAACTTTTAAAAAGGGCATGACCATCTGGCTGCGTGCTAGGATCATATAGTAGCTAAAGGTCTCCTTTCCTCAGGCAACTTCCCCTCCACTCCCTCCCAGGCCCAGTGCTCTACTCTTCTTAACATGTGATTTTTATTCACTGACTTAAGACAGTTGCTTCAACTCCATACTTCATGTCTTAATTCTGCTCAGTCTGAAGGGGAAAAACATTGTGTGATTTGTTTATTTTTGTTAGTATATCCTCAAGTTTTAGCCATGTAATTGCATTTTGCAGAATTTCCCTTTATTTTAAAGACTGAATGGTATACCACTGTATGTATATACCATAGTTCCTTTATCCATTCACCCTTCAATGGACGTTTAGGTTGTTTCCATATATGGGCTATTGCGAATAGTGCTATAGTGAACATGGGACTGCACACAGATCTTCCAGATCCAGATTTCAATTCTTTTGGGTAAACACCCAGATTACTGGATCATATGGTAGTTTTCTTTTTATTTTATTAAGGAAGCTGAATACCATTTTCCATAGTGGCTATACCATTTTGCATTCCCACTCCCAAGAGTTCCAATTTCTCTACATCTTTAAACATTTATTGTCTTTTAGTGGGTTTTTTTCCCAATTTTATTGATATAACTGAAATACATCACTGTATAAGTTTAAGGTGTACAACATAATGGTTTGATTTATACATTGTAAAATGATTACTGCAATAAGTTTACTTAACATCCATCATGTCATGCAGATACAATAAAGATAGTCTCTCCTTGTGATGACAACACATAGGACTTGGTCTCTTAACTTTCTTGTATAGCCTACAGCCGTGTTAGCTAGTCATCACATCGTACATTACAACCCTCGTGCTTATTTATCTTATAGGTGAAATTTTGTACCTTTTGACCACCTTCCTCCAATTCCCCCTCCTCTGCTAACCATAAATCTGATCTTTTTCTACGAGTTTGTTTTTGGTTTTAGATTCAACACATAATTGAGATCATACAGTACTTGTTGTTCTCTATCTTATTTCATTTAGCATAATCCCTCTAGGGTCCACTGATGTCAGAAATGCCACCATTTCCTCATTTCTTACTGTATATGTACTACGACTTCTTTATCCATCCGTCCGTCAATGGACATTTAAGATGTTTCCATGTGTTGGCTGTTGTAAATAATGCTGCTATGAACAGAAGAGTACAGATATCAAGTTAGAGTTTTTGGATTGGGGGGGGGGTATATTCCCAGTAGAACTGCTGGATCATATGGTAGCTCTATTTTTACTATTTGAGGGTCCTCCATACTGTTTTCCAGAGTGGCTGCACCAGTTTGCATTCCCAACGGTGTACAAGCTTCCCTTGACAAACCTTGCCAGCACTTGACTCTTATCTTTTTCAGGTTGTTTTTTCTTTTAATTGAAGTATAATTAACATAAAGTGCTATGTTAGTTTCTGGTGTACAATATAATGATTCAACAATTCTCTCCATTAGTCAGTGCTCATCACTATAACCGTACTCTTAGTCCCTTTATTTCACTCATTCCCTCCACTTCCCCTTCAGCAACTACCAGTTTGTTCCCTGTATTTAAAAGTCTGGTTGGTTGGTTGTCTCTTTTTCCTTTGTTTATTCATTTATTTGGTTTCTTAATTTCCACATATGAGTGGAATCATATGGTATTTTTCTTTTTCTATCTGACTCATTTCACCTAGGATTACACTCTCTAGGTCCATCCATGGTGTTTCAAATGTCAAGGTCTCATTCTTTTTTATGGCTGAGTAATATTCCACTACACACACACACACACGTACACACATACATACACATACATACATATATAAAACATCTTCTTTATTGATTCATCTACGGATGGACACTTGGGTTACTTCCATAGCTTGGTTTTGTAAATAATGCTGCAATATGTATATTTTCAAATTAGCAATTTCATTTTCTTTGGGTAAAGACTGAGTAGTGGAATTTCTGGATCAATTGTGAGTATATAGAAATGCAACAGATTTCTCTGTGTTAGTTTTGTTTCCTGTGACTTTGCGGAATACATTTATCAATTCTGGTAGTTTTTTGGTGAGGTCTTGAGGGTTTTCCATATATAGTATCATGTCAGCTGTAAACAATGAAAGTTTTACTTCTTACTAGTTTGAATGCCTTTTATTTCTTGTCTCATTGCCGAAGGTAGGACTGCCAGCAATATTTTGAATAAAAGTAGTGAGAGTGGGCATTCTTGTCTTGTTCTTGATCTTACAGGAAAAGGTTTTCAGTCTTTCCCATTGAGGATGGTGTTAGCTGGGGTTTTTTCATACATGACCTTTATTATGTGGAGTTATATTCCCTCTAAACCTACTTCTTTGAGAGTTTTTATTACGAATGGATGTTGGACTTTGTCAAATGCTTGTTCTGCATCTATTATCATACGGTTCTTATCCACACATTGCTTTTTCTAATCCGTAGGTTGTCTTTTTACTGGGTTGACTGCTTACTTTGCTGTGCAAGAGCTTTCTAGTGTGGTCTAGTCCCACTCGTTTATTTTTTCTGTTTCTTGTGCTTTAGATGTCATATCCAAAAAAATCATTGTCAATGCCTATGTCAACGCTTTTCCTATGTTTTCTTTTGGGAATTTCATGGTTTCAGGTTTTACATTTAAGTCATTAGTTCATTTTTAGTTAATTTTTGTGAGTGGTGTAATATAGGGGATAGTTTCATTCTTTTACATGTAAATATCCAATTTTCCCAGCACCATTTATTAAAGAGATTGTCTTTTCTCCATATTCTTGGCTGCCTTGTCAAATATTAGTCAGTTTATATGTTTGGGTTTATTTCTGGGCTCTCAGTTCTATTTTGATTATAATAGCTTTATAGTGTAGCTTAAAAATCAGGAAGTGTGATGACTTCCACTTTCTTCTCTCAGGATTGTTTTGGCTATTCAAGGTCTTTTGTGGTTTCATATACATTTTAGGATTTGTTTTTTTCTACTTCTATAAAAAAAATGCATTGGAATCTTGATAGGGATTGCATTGAATCTACAGATGGCTTTGGTAGTACTGGCATTTTAACAATATTGATTTGTCCAGTTCATGAACATGGAATACCATTTGATTTCTTTCATCAATGTCTCATAGTTTTCAGAGTAGAGATCTTTCACCTTTTTGGTTAAGTTTATTTATTTTATTGTTTTTGATGCTATTGTGAATGGGATCATTTTCTTTTTTTCTTTTTCATAGAATTTGTTGGTGTATGAAAACACTGCTTTTTGTATGTTAATCTTGTATCCTACAACTGCACTGAATTTGTTGATTAGATCTAAAAATATTTGGTGAAGTTTTTAGAATTTTTTATTTATAAAATCGTGTCATTTGCAAATACAGAAAATTGTACTTCTTTCTAATTCTGATTTTCTTTTTCTCTTTCTTGCTTGATTGCTCTAGCTAGGACTTTCAGTACTGTGTTGAATAGAAATGGGGAGAGTAGTGGTTACCTTTGTCTTATTTTTAAAACTTTTTTTATGGCCTAACTCATGACCTATCCTCGAGAAAGATATGTGTGTGCTTGAGAAGAATGCATTCTGTTGTTACTGGGTGAAATGTTCTGTATTTGTCTATTAAGTCAGTCAGTTTGGTCTACAGTATTATTCAAGTCCTCTCTTTATTGATAATCTCTCTGGATGTTCTTTCCATCATTGAAGGAGGGGTATTGAAGGCTCTTATTACTTCATTGCTGTCTATTTCTTCCTTCATTTCTGTCAATGTGTGCCTTATATATTTAGGTGCTCTAATATTGGGTGCATATAGATTTATAAACGTCATATCTTCCTGGTAAATTGACTTTTTTATCATTATATAACATCCTTTTTGTCTCTGGTGACAGTGTTGCTCTGAAGTCTGTTTTGTCTGGTGTAAGTATAGCTGCTGCTGTTTTCTTTTGCTTACCATTTGGATGGAATATTTTATTTTTCCAACTCTTCACTTTCAGCCTGTCTGTATTTTTAAGTCTAGAGTTCTTGTAGATGGTAAAGTTGGATCTTGTTTTTTTGTTGTTGTTTTGGTTTGGTTTTGTTTTTGTTTTAATCCATTCAGCCACCCAGTGCCTTCTTGGATTGGTCTCATAAAGAGAAGATGCTTACCCATCAGCCCAGCATGAGATTCTAGAGGCCTCCACCAACTGTTTCCCTTCCTAGGGAGAAGTAGGCAAATTTTGTATTGTTCACTCCTGTGTGTTGAGCCAGGGGTCAAAATCAATGGAATCTCCCAGCCTACACTATTGCCTCTCATTTCCCCTGCACAGGTAGGCTCAGCCAGGCCTGTCAGAGCTCTGAGAACAGCAACTTAGAAGCCAAACCTCTTAAATACCCCATGAGAAATGCTGGGGCACTAGGCAGGTGAACCAATCTCTCCCTTCCCTTAGATGAAGCTGGAAGCTGAAGAATCTCTTCCTGATTGTACGTCATCATGCCCAAATCTCCTGCCAGCTTTGGTGAGTCGAGTTTTGCAGACTCCCAGGGTCTAAGAACCTTTAAATTTTCTAATTGCTTACAAAGGGAAATTGTCCACTAATTGTTGTTGAATCAGTGTGTTTTGCAGGGGTGGGGGGTGGTGCAATAGTTCCTACCCCACCATCTTGCTGACATTACTTCCCATATACTTTTAAAATATGGTAACATGTTGGTAAATTTTCACTGAAGGATAGGATTCCTGAAAATTTAAATTAAGTGATTATTAACATTGAGGGCATAACTGTAATTATTTATGAGAGGCAGTTATATAAAAGATGGTGAAATCAGAAACTAGAACTTGTTATGATGGGTATTTTACTGATATAAAGTAAGCAATTGTCATATTTTCATAAGGCTACTTTCAGATAAGCAATAACCTGCAAGATAAAGGAAAGAAAGGAATAAACCCAAACGAGGTACAATGGGGTATTATTGTTTGCCAAGCTTGAGCATTGGCTCTCGGGGTTTCATATACAGGCAGAACCACTTATATGAAGGCTGTCACCTTCCGTCTTTTCCTGTCTCCAAGGAAAACAAAACCAAACCCTCTCTCTTTGTCTCTGTAGAAAATTACCTCAAAGGACCTTATGTAATGACCTGATATAACCTATCCTATTTCACACAAGTCTTGGGTCCTTTAGACACAGAGTATAAAAAAAATGTTTGGATGATCCAAGACTGTAAATTCTTCCTAAGGGAAGAAAATTAAATACTTCTACAAATTGTTACTGTGAATCTGATGAGTCCTCATTGATGGGTGTGAGGAGTGGGGTGGGAGATGTACTGGGGAAAGAAAAACAAAAGATTGCCTGAGACTTTATGAAGATTGTCGAGACAGGCCCCTGGTCTGCGCTTATGTTGCCGCCGCAAGAACTGAGAAGCTAATGTTAGAGAATCTCAGGAATTAGAACAAGGAATACATGTGGAAGCTACACTGCTTCACCGTTCCATTTCCCCGTCAGAGCTCAAGAGGTTTTCTCTCTTTCATTCACTTTGCTACGTGTTTTCCCATCTCCAGTCCAGTCTGTGCGCAAAATCGTAGTTGTCGACCCAGAGGCCAGGGGTCGCGGAGTTCTTTGTCTTAACTTCTCTGCATCGTAACATACGTCTGGCTCACAAGTAGTTGCAGCATGCTCTCTTCCGAACAACTTTTCTACTTGAAGGAAATCATTTGAAAATAGCTCACCAATATTATTAAGTCACCATTCCAAGGATTCATTTTTAAGGCTTCTAATTTCCCCAAATTTAAAAAAGTCAATCTGTTCCTATATTTACAAACCCACTTATTCCACAGGGGAAAAAAAAGAATGCTCTAATAATTGTTATTCTCACCTCCCTTGGCTGGTTGGTACACGGGGACGTTGAAAGAGAAATAATTTCTCAGTGAATACATACGACAGCAGGTTCAGGAACATATTTTTCTTTGGCACCTTCACATGAGCATTTTGCAAAGACAGGAATTTAAAGAAGAATGCAAGCACAAGGAAGTGAATTAAATTTCAAATGCAAAAGAAATTTTAAAAACAAAATAACACACTTTGTAAATAGAAGGAGCCTTGGCAATTTACTATGAAACTTTAATGTTTTTGAATTGAATCAAGGTGGTTTTAGAAGGAGCTTACTGAATTAGAATTTTTTGTTTGGAAAAAAACCAAGATATAAAACTCAATTCACATGATCAAATCATGGGAATGACAGAAAAGACTGCTGTGGGCCTCCTGTCTTCCTACCTTCCCCACCAATGGGGAAGTTCTTTCCCAGCTCAATTTAGAAAACCCCTTACCTGATTTTCACCAGAATTCCACCCCAGCCATGCTTTTAAAACTTTAATGTGCATAAAAATCACCTGGGAATTTAGATAAAATGAAAATTCTGATCATGGAGATTAGGTAAATGCGGGGTAGAGGCTGAGATGCTACACTTCTAATGAGCTCTCAAATGAGGCTGCTGCTGCTGATATTCAGATTTTGAAAAAAAAAAAACCACCAAAGCCTGTTTCCTACTGCCAGAGACTGATCCTGTCCCATGCAGGAGGGCCTGGACATTGGGAGCTTTAAATTCCTTCAGGGCAGTTTGAGAAGCGCCACTTTAGAGTAAGATATTTCAAATTTCCCTCACCAAGAAGATTCGTTAAGATGCCGGTTGCCGAGCCCTACCCAGACTCACTGGACCTGAGTCTCTGGGAGAAAGGCCTGGAAAGGAATACCTTTAACAGCGATTGCTTAGCATCAGGAAAGATGGGTACACAGCATCCTGGAGCAGTCACTGAGGTCTGGGATGTGATGTATATCACCGGCCTAATCGGCCATGAACGTGGTTACTCTGTCCTAGGCAGGAAGCATCACGTGGCATAGCCCTTTACATCTTTAGATAGAAAAGAAAATCAGTTTTTCAAAGGGATGGTAGAGTGTGAATCATCACTCTGGGAATTCTTGTGAGTTAGGGAGACTGCCTCCTCCTAATCTGTGCCTATTAGAGTTAACCTCCCAAAGCAGGATTTTTCATGGCCATATATTCAGTTAGTTTTGTAAGCAGATGTTATCTGCTTAGTTTTGGGTTTTTAAAAATACATATATTCAGTGACATTTAAATTTCGTATATTCTCATTTTCTGTCTTCTTTTGGCACACAAATTGTCTGTAGAAGGGTTTTCAATCAAGTCACTTTTCAAGAATCTAGCGACGTTGATGCTGATTCAAGAGTGTGTATATATAATACAGAAATGGGGTTTCTTAGCAAATATCCTGGGAGATTTTTAGTTAGAATGATAAAAGTATAGACTGCTGAAACTAAAAGTTATCGTGTTTATGTTGAGAAAACACATATTTGACTCATAGTAGATGCCTTACAGTGTTCTAAAGCACAAAATGTCTACACAACCAAGGTAAGTAGACTTGTCCCATAGGTATCGAAAATATTGGGTGGATTGTATAAATTCCATTCTTTTTCCCTTTCCAATGACACTGATTCTTTAAAAGGTGCACAAGTGGGGCGCCTGGGTGGCACAGCGGTTAAGCGTCTGCCTTCAGCTCAGGGCGTGATCCTGGCGTTATGGGATCGAGCCCCACATCGGGCTCCTCCGCTATGAGCCTGCTTCTTNTTCTTCCTCTCCCACTCCCCCTGCTTGTGTTCCCTCTCTCGCTGGCTGTCTCTATCTCTGTCAAATAAATAAATAAAATCTTTTAAAAAAAAAAGGTGCACAAGTGTGAGACTCAGTTTGAAAGAAACACTAGTTTTTCTAATTATCTTTTTTCTCCTATGTTAGACTGTAGAGGAGGGATACTATGTTAGTATAAAGTGGGATTGGGGTAACATTTTGACCGATTTAGATACAAAACCAGTAGAGTTAGCTGCCATTTGGTTTTGTAGCCTTTCTTTCAAAGCACTCTCTACTCAGGAGCAGTCTTCCTGGTACTGGAAAAAAAAAAACCCAAACACACAGGAAATATACAAACAAATACCATCCCCCCCCCG
>NC_048237.1:24296129-24336841 GCF_002007445.2 Ailuropoda melanoleuca
GCCCCCCCCCCACCCTGCCATACCCTTGGTTATTTTGTTTCACTTCCCTTCATCTGAGCACATATCAACTTTCCTGAGGACGTTCAGGAAGAATAACTTTTGTTCCCTAGGGTCACGTGGAAAGGCGCTTTGTTCATAGCTGTACACTGATGTTTAATTAGAGCGTGGCCCATAAAAGGAGCTCGATGAATACTTTTTCAAAGGACAAATTAATTCAGTCTAGCTAAGGAAACCGAATGAACAGATCTTGTGGGAAAGGGGTTGCGGGGTGTTTTTATTCTTTCTTTTACCCCACCCCCCCGCCATCTTCTTTGCCACTTTCGTCAGTTAACCTCTCCTATACTGAAGATAGCCAGATTTGTTAAAGATAATTCTCTGCCTTCCACTAATCCCTCCCCTTCTTGACTGACAAATACAAGGTTTGAGTTTGAAAATGTATCTTTCCTTATTAATTCTATTTTCCCTTCTGCTTAAACTTATATGGTAAGGAAAGTATCTCCATATTGGATCCAGAACACTGTGACTCGGTGCCTTCATTCTGCAGCTGTGAGATGTCTCGTAGAATTCCCTGTGCAAAGTACAAAATACAATCTTTGACGAGAACGGATAAGAATAGGATATGCAGTGTCTGAATAATTTCTAAAAGCTTTTATAAGTTATAGACATTTTGGTGGTCAGTCCAACTTTCCAAGAAATTTCTCTGTATATTTAATTCATTGATACACATTATAATAGCCTTCTACATTACTGACACTGTGCTAACTTTTATACATAAACTATAGAAAGTTTTTAAAAACTGGAATAAAATTTTTGGAGAAAACCTTCGATTGTAGAAAGCGTAAGAGACAGAGCACACCACAATGTTGTAACCCTAGTGTGTGCAACAGGAATTGCTTTAAGCACTTTGCACATTTTCAAATTCATAATATAGCTGTAAAGTAGATGTTTTCATCCTAAGCGAGAGAACCCTTCCTAGCTCGTTTAAGCAGGAGGATTCATTAAGCCACATTATCTCACAGAATCTCTGAAAGACCAAAGATTCAGTTTTTGGCTGTAATTCAAATTACACCACCAGGTGGGTCTAGAAGGTACAGGGGTGTGGTTCACTCTGCCAATCCCTAGCTCCAAACAGCATTTCTTGCCATCCTCACCATTGCGATTCTTCGGGGACCCTCTTTCCTCAAGTCATTCTTTTTGAAATCAAACTTGTACACAGGTCTATCTTGTTGGAAAAAGCCCAGGTCACATGCCTGAATTTCACCTGCCAGAAAGGCTGGGTAAGTGAGATTTCTGTCTCTCTAAAAAGGTGACACATATAATGTGAAGTCCCACAGCTAGAACAAGTGCTTAGAAGAATCTGGGCAGACAGAAAAGTCCACTAGAGTAAATACTAAAACCACCATGTTACAGATGGAAAACTAAGGCTCAGTAAATTTCTCAAATTTCCACAGTAAAAACGGACTTTGAATTCAGTTCCACCTGGTTCCGAAGTCTGAAGCTTTTGTGCTTTGCAGCAATGTCTCCTGTATATAGCATTTTTAAAAATTAGATACAATTGACATACAACATGTTAGTTTTAAGTGTGTAACATTCATCACCACACGTAGTTACAACCTGTTTTATCCCCTTGTAATGAGAACTTTAAGGATCTACTCTTTTAGTAACTTTCAAATATGCAACACAATATTGTTAGCCATAGTTATTATGCTGTACATTACATCCTCGGGACTTAATTTATAACCGGAAGTTTATGCCTTTTGAGCACCTTCACCCAACCCCACCTCTGGTAACCACCAAGTCTGTTTTCTGTATCTATGAGCTCAGTTTTCTTTTTCTTTCCTTTTTAGATCCCACATATACATGAGATCATACAGTACTTCCCTTACTCTGTCTTGTGTATTTGACATAGCATAATGCCCTCCAGTCTGTCCACTCTATGGCAATGGCAGGATAATCTTCCATTATATACGGAAATAATGCTCAATGAATATGAAGGTGCAGAGGTCTTTTCAAGATGGTAATTTGGCTTTTTTTTCCCTCCCAGGTAAACACCCAGAACTCAAATTGTTAGTTCATACAATTGCTGTATTTTTTTTTTTTTTTGAGGATTCTCCATACTATTTTCTGAATGGGCTACATGGATTTATATTCCCTCCGGCAGTGCACATGGGTTCACTTTTTTCTCTATCCTTACTGACGTTAATTATTGTCTTTTTGATAATAGCCAATTTATGAGGTGAACTCTCAATATGGCTTTGATTTGCATTTGATTAGTGACGATTAGTGATGTTGAACACATTTCATGTACCTATTGGTCATCTGTATGTCTTCTTTGGAAAAATATCTATTCAGATCCTCTGCCCGTTTTTAATTGATTTTTTTCCTGTTGTAGGAGTTCTTTATATATTTTGTATATTAACCCCTTGTCACATATATGGTTTGCAAATATTTTCTCCCTTTCGGAAGACTGGCTTTCATACTGTTGATGATGGTTTCTTCTGCTAAACGGAAGCTTTTCAGTTTGATATAGCCCCACTTGTTTATTTCTGCTTTTGTTCCCTTTGCTTTTGGCGTCAAATCCAAGATCTTTGCAAAGACCACCCTCACCCTGATCCTTAGGAGGGCAGTAGAGGTCTTGGAAGGGAGGGAAGAAAACAGGGGGGGAGAGAGACGAGTGCTTATCGATGATATATACTGAGAAGTGTAAAACACTAATATGTCATTAGAATTTAAGTTGGAACATAAATACAAAATATTATTCGCTAATCTTCTTTAAATAGGCTCCTACGGTCTCTGAGATACTTTCATAAAGACAGGGTAGATCTTAAAACTGTACTTACGTATCGTGTACTTACATATCTAGCTTTTTGGAGAACTAATTTTTCTAAATTTTATTTTTTTTTAAAGATTTTATTTATTTATTCGACAGAGAGAGAGACAGCCAGCGAGAGAGGGAACACAAGCAGGGGAGTGGGAGAGGAAGGCAGGCTCATAGCAGAGGAGCCTGATGTTGGGGCTTGATCCCATAACGCCGGGATCACGCCCTGAGCCGAAGGCAGACGCTCAACCGCTGTGCCACCCAGGCGCCCCTAATTTTTCTAAATTTTTTAAAAAGAAAATTATTTTTTATTAGCACATATGTAGAAGTGTTCTTCTTAAAACTATTGTTTTATTCCAACTCACAAAATGGATTTTTAATGATCTACAAAGTCAAACATCTGCCAGATGTGATTGACAACAGGCAAAGATTGTTCCCCTGCTCATTCCATTTCCATCAGAGCTAAATGGGATTTTGAGATTTCTCACTTAGAAAATACTCTTTGTAGAATGAGCTAAGCATGATTTTTAAAATATATTTTCCTACATCTGGAAAAAAACAGTCAATGCAATGGGCCTATTTCCTTAATGGTTGTTGTTTCTATTAACCAAATATTAGACTTTCAAAGTAATTATTTCTGCCTTTTTTTTCCCCAGAACTCATTGGAAAAAAGGGCCTCTTAGAGATTGGAGAAGTCATTATATTTTCCTAAACTATCACTAGGAAGGAAGGAAGGGAAGAAAGCTTTATGGAATTTTAAAGTCAAGAGGAAAAAATATTATATTTAGAATTAAAATAATAAAACACCTTTTTTATTTCTTAGAAGAAAAAATTTATTTTTATTAAACTCTACTTGCTCATATAGTTAAATACTGAGTGCCTCAGGTATTCTGTTTTTGTTTTTGTTTTTTTAATAAATGGAATAAGTTCGGGTGGGAGGAATCGATCTTCTTGCTAGTATCACCCAATGAAAAATTTAGAACCCTATTCGTTTAATGGGGCATGAACAGAGCAAGTAATTATATACTTGGTTTTTGCCTTTCATTAAGATCTCTGTCAAATATGAAAAGCACAGAAGAGTTAATTTATGGCTATGATTATCTATACATAGTTGCAATTGACAGGCCTACATATAGAATAAATTATAAAATTTTAGAGTGCAATTAGATTCAAAGTACTCCTTCACCAAAATACATAATGTAGTATTCTAAGCATAAAATTATGAGATTGAGGTAATTTACAATATTGGCATGTGGATAAAAGTCCTTCATTGCAGTGAGAAATTCCAAGTGCCAGCAAACTCAGTATTTTACTGTTGATTTCAATGTGTAAATCTGATGCTTTACATTTATACTGTATTTAATATCTCCTTTTCTTTCCTGTCAACCTGCCTAGAAAACAAAGTTATAAAGAAATAAAATACCCTCTCCCAAATCATGGGATCTCTGCTCAAGTCTTATTATACAAAGTCAGGTAAAAAAGATAAACGTTTTTTAGTGATGTAAAACAGATAAATAAGTATGGTTAGAACCAAGGTGGTTTTCAAACCATATCCACAGGTTGGCACTATTTCCAATGACATATTCAAGAACTCTTCAGAGAGGAAAACAGAGCAACCAGAACAAAAAGACAACAGGAGCCCCCACACTTGCATGAATCTAACCTGCCTTACTCAGCATAAGTGGTCAGGTATCCACATTTTTAGGTTTTCTATGAATGTTGGTCTACATTCTTTTGCAACAAAGTAACACTGATCTTGGAGGAGAAAGTAAGATGGAGGTAAGAAAGTGTGTCGGAAGTAAATAGTCACCCTAGTTAAATTTTACGTATTGTATAGAACAATCGACCACTGGAGCTAAGTAGCTGGAATATGCCACCTGTTGTCATTGTCATTTTGACTACTATTTGTTTTGTATTCCTGTAGCCACTTTTACTCCACTACCTGAATGACACAATTAAAAAGACTCACCTATATATTTCTCACATAGATTATGCTGATTGTATTTTGAATTTAATGATGGAATTTAATTATGCATTATTACTTGAAATATGTTTGTAAAACATTTATAAAGGCTAGTTGAGTGTTTTGGAAAAAAAGAAAAACTTGATACAGGTAACTAACTGTCTTAGTTCAAATTGCTATAACAAGTAACCTCCAACTGGGTGACTTAACAAATTTATTTCTCACAGTTCTAGAGCTGGGAAGTCCAAGGTCAAGGCTCTGGCGGATCTGAAATCTGGTGAGTGCAGTCTACCTCATTTGCAGACAGCCGTGGTATCATTGGACACCCTCGTCATAGCCCGTGTGTGCTAGCGTCAGTCATGTTACCCTTCACAGGGCACTAATCCCGTTCACAGAGGTTCTATCTCATAACCTGGTTATCTCCCAAAGGCCCCACCTCCTGATACAATTGTATTGGGGTTAGGATTTCAACATAAGAATTTGAGGAGACAAAAATATTCAGTCCATAACAGATAATTATACTAATGGGTGAGTAAGACTTATTAAAAGTGATTGTGAATACCGGTTAAATTCTAAAAGAATTCTGTCCATAGCAGAGCACACGTATTTCCTATAAAGTATAGTTTGTCTTGTTTTATTCTATTTTATATTATATGTATTATGTAATTATGATATACGATAATACACATTAGATTTTAGGTTAAAATTAGAGTTTACATTATGTACCTCTATGTAACCTATTTAGGATTCTCTGCTTTGGGTTTTAAATGCACTGGCAAACAGAACTTCTGTTTTTTCTCTCTCATTTCATGACTAAATAAGTATATAAATAACGCCTTCACATATGGAGACGGTAACTTACTGAAGACAGCTAGAAACACATTTAAAGTGATGTGTTCCTGTCACTTTTAGTTTTCTGAACGAAACAACTCTCATAGGTTTGTAGTTCATTTTTAAGTCTTTCATCAAATGTGTACTAGAACAACAAAAAATAATTATCGTTCGACCCCTGAAATGTATTCTGACCTTATTCATTAACTAAATATTATATTTCACTTTTCATTGTCAATTCAAAAATAATAAACTGTTTTTAGTTTGTCCATTTACCTTAAAAAGGTATTTGTAATTTTCTCAAAGAGCATTAGCAGTAGAGCGTAAATAAAAGAAAATCACTTAGAGTTACGTGCTTTTCTCCTATAGTCATCTATGAATTCGATACAAAACCTTAGTCAGTTAAATGAAAGCTTTGTGTACATCCCACGTGGAGTCAGTAATGGGAACATTTCATCAGGATCAGGAGCCGGACAGTCAGGGGTGCAGAAAGGTGCTGGGCTATGCCTGCCCTAAGGAAGGAGAGTTTTTGTGTTTTGTTTTGTTTTGTTTCTGAGTTCTCACAGAGAGGACTATGAATTAGCAGGGCCTCTGCAAGAGGCAAGGATCCCATTATTTCTCAGAGACTGGATGCCTATTTGGACTGTTTATAATTATAATGATCTTACTACTGTCATGATTTGTCAGTGAAAGAACAGCCCTTTGGTTTCTTCTTCATCTGAGTGCCTATTACAACATACTGCTCATGGACCCCGGCAATAACATCTATTAAAAGTGTATTGCTCCTTGCTAAATTCTAGAGGGAAAAGCAGTTTATTTTTCATTGCATTTATTCATCTATGCTTTTATATTGGGGAACTTTTCTAGAACTTGGATTAATGGCTTGAAAACTGCATCTCAGCATTTGCCCTCAGTTCGCTTGTCTAGAGGGATGCCTTTTAAGTAGGGCTACATTTTACTGACGTACTTACAAGATCTAATTTTCAATTTTTCCTGCATTGGGAATAGATTGGATGAACGGATTACTTTTGCAATCTGAGCTTTTCAAAACCTATCTCCTTGGTTTCTTTGGGTCCTTATTTATTGTTTCACTGTGTACAATTCTGATCTTTCCTTGAAACTCTTAGCTCCCAATTGTCTATTTTTTAATGTACTCATACAAACAGAAAAATAACAATCATACTAAAGTGGCAACAGTTCTGCAAGGGTTATAAGACAGAATACATTTCTCTAAAAAGGAAAATCAATATTTAAGTGAGAATATGTGTGCAGATAATGCTTTGTCTGAGGAGTTGTTCCTTTAGGACCTGGTTTAAATTGTAGGTCCCTCCAAAGGCCAGTTTTTTCCTTCTTCTTTTACCTCTTTGATTTTTATTTTCACCTTTGTTTGTCCTTCCAAGTTTCAAAAATTTGTACCTTATGGCTCCCAATCTCCTGATATTCCAATGACCAGGTCTAGGAAGAAAGACTAAACATGACACGTGCATGCAAATGCACACAGCCCCAGTGGGGACATGTTGCTTGCACATCGTGCATTTATCTTGGTTTCTGGGAGGAAGCTCTTTGCAGGAGCCCATTTGCTTCATGCCACACCTGGAACAACAGCATCAGCATCTCAAAATTCTTTCCTAATTAGCCCAGATTGAAGCAGAGAATATAACTTGCTGAGTATGTGGAAAGGCTGTCAAGTAATGAAACCGCTCACCCGTGCTAAAATTTCTGGAATTTAATTACCTTTGTCCCTGGGACTATGAGGCCCATTATGAGTCCAGTAAGGAATAACATCTTTATTTTGACTTTGTGGGCCTTTTCCTTATTGTATTTTAATGACTTTATATTGTGGAAGAGTGTCTACTCTAAGTCACTGTTCAGCTGATGATGTTTTAGGGCACTCTTGGTTTTCTGATTGGTTTAAGATTTTTGTAGGCTTATCTTTCTATATGTAAAGATCCAAACAATTTGGGTTTCTGGTTTTAGAAATTTATTGATTAGAAAACAGCAACCAGAGAGACCTTTGGTTTTCAATAATCCTATGTCAACGGTAATTCTATTGAAGATGTTGGGGGGTTATTTCCCCCCTTTAGAGTTACGCACCAGACTGGACGTTCAGTATTCTCTAGAAGAGACTGCTAGTTCTAAGAAGCATGTAAATTCATTTATCCAGCAAATGTTTACTGAGTATCTACTCTGTATAATTCACTGTGAAAACAATGAAAGGAAGTAGGGGACAGACTGGTTGATTACCTTTATGAGATTACAGTCCAGTGGAAGATGTAGACATTAATCAATCTTTGCAATGTCTGATCAGTGTGTTGATGAAATAAATTATTTCCATGGAAGTGGGAGGGTTCACTAGTCCGAGGTCAGGTAAGTCTTCCTAAAGAATTAGGAGAAGAAGGAATTCACAGTTAGTGTGGGGAGATGACCGTTCTAGGCTAGAGAAGAGCATGTGCAAAGGTCCTAATATGAGAAGAATGTGGCCTTCGTGAGGGGGAGGGGAAAAAAGGATGATAAAATCCAAGAGTTACCAACTTGTAAGAACTGTATAGGAAAAAAAAATCATGAGAGAAATAAACTTATTAATATTCATAAACTTTGAGTTATAGAATCCAAATCCATTTGTGAGAGCCTTATAAATTTTGATTTAGCTCAAGTTCTGCAACAACTTGATTTAGGAAACTATTTCAACATTGTTGCTCTGACTTTCCTAGTTGTTAAAGTGCCTTTCAGCTCCCACCCTTAGCAATCCGAACTTGTTATTCTTAATAGCTTGTCATACAGTTCAATCTACAGCAAACTAAAAGCTAAATCAATCTTCTCTATTTGTCCAAGAATTTACCACCAAAATAGGTAGGAAAGTTCTGTCTCCATGTCCACTTATGTTCTTTTTCCTTTTCTTTCATTATCTTCTAGTAAATATTCTCATTTACCAACACTGCCTTTAGTTTTCAGCTGAGGTTTCTGCTATGAACCCTTTATTTCGCCTGGTCTGCTGCTACTTTCTATCTCTTTTAGCTCTTCATATCATTCCGGAGGGAAGAATGTTTCCAATTCATTCCATTGTCCCTGCTGCTTAGCTCGGTCCCTGGAACATGTTAGATGTTTCATAAATAAACTCAACTTTTTTTCAGAAATGTCAGAACTCTCCCTTCCTATTTTCCTTTGGGAGGGTTATTTAAAGGGGAGGCTTCATAAAGGCAGAGTTTTGTTTTGTTTTAGTCTCTGGTTTATACTTACTCCTCAGAATAGCATCTGACATACAGTAGGCATTATATAAATTGTCATCAAATTAATGATTTAATTAATGTTATTTTCTAAAGCATTGTATATGAATTCAAAATGCTGGAATATTGGTGGTACTGTAATGAAATTACATCAAAAAATTTTTTAAGGCAAAAGCTAAAATGCTACACAACCCTGATAGAGTGGAGGTTACTGTTAGGTAATTAAGATATACCTGAATAAATACCATTTCAATTCAAGATTATCCTGCTCTGAGACCCTTAAGTGACTACATTTACTGATGATGTTGGCTATAGTCCAAATGCAAAATATCAGGGTTATCAAATGTATTTGATGGCATTTGATCTGCTAATTATTGTTTAAAGAAAATGTCCTTGACATTTCAAAGGTTATTTCCAATCACTGCTGTTACAGTGGGCTATATACCTCTTTTCCTTGCAAAAAAAAAAAAAATCATAAAAGTTATAATGGCAGGAATTGAATAAATATTGTCACTTGAATACAATAACTTTCTATGGCATAACATCCACGCTGGTAAAAATGCATCCCAAGAATGCCTATGGTCTGAGAATCCCTCACTGTTACATCAGGCACGGGCTGTGAGCTCTCGGATGTACTACCATCAGGGTGACCACTGCAGCGTATAAGCAGGTGATTAGTGGGAAGTTCTAGGCAGCTTGGTTTAAGCTCTCATCTACAAACCAGGGAGGCAGGAAGGATTCCTTGCAGAAATCATACTCTGATATCTCAATTTTCTTTCTAGGGATTTAGCTGATGCCAGGCATGTTCTCCAGGATAGGCTTGGACAAGAGTCTCACAATTAAAAGGAACAAATTTCTAGCATTAGAAATTAAACACGTATCAATACTTTTGAGGTCTCAATCAATTGCAAATATAAAAACGCTTTTGTCTTCTGATTCAAGTAAAAAATACTATGAAAATAAGACAACTGGAACAATAGGAGATTTTGATAATGCTAAGAAATTGTTTCCTTTATATAAGTGTGATAATGACATTACTATGTTCAAAATGGTCCATTTACAAATAAAATGATGTGATATTTGGGATTGATTTCACAGTGATCCAGCAAGGAGAGCCAGTGGAGGTTTGAATGAAACAAGATTGATTTTGAGGCAATAACCATTAAAACTAGGTGATGGGTCCGTGAGGTTCAATAAAGTATTCTCTCGTCTTCTGTACACATTTTGCTTCTATAATAATTTAAAACAAAAACTAGAAGCAAAATTCTTACATATGAAAGAGAAGCCTGAGTAGGGAGAAAATAAGGAGAAATTCAGTCTGCCTGCATGGAGCTCTCTCTTCCCAATCTACGTTGCATATAGTAAGAGAACTACAACTTTTAAGCAAATATTTTCTATTTCTTAAGTAATTTTTTTTACCCAACTATACTTTCCGTTATTTGAAGGAAACTGCTTTCTCTTACAATATTTTTGTATCTCCTACAATGTGCAGAAGCATATTCTTTATCAATTTTTAACTAGACGCAAAATGGAAATTTCTATTAGAGTAACCACAGCATTTAAATTAAGACTAAAAACAATGTAAATGGATGAATGCATTAAGCGGATGAAAACTCAGGAAAGATTTTATTTTAACAAACTACTCCAAACCAGAAAGTGGCAAACAGAATAGAAATCTCAAAAAGAATGATAGTTGGTCAAAGCGAGAAATGTAAGCAGAGTAAACTAAGTGGAGGGCACCTGGAGATGATGACAAAATACAGTCGGGGAAATGGAAAAAAATACTGCTATGTATCAGGCACTATTTAAAGAAGTAGGTCTAAAGCAGCAAGTAAAATACAATTCTTGTCTTTATGGAAACTTCTTTTCCTGTGTTTATCAAGGTATCGTTGCCAAAGTTAAACTTAAGGAATACAACAGGATGGTTTGATACGTGTATACATCATGAATGTTAATTAACACATCCATCACCTCTTATATTTACCTTTTTCCTTCCTTGGTGAAAACATTTAAGCTCTACTTTCTTACAAATTTCAGTTATGCAATACAACACTATCAACTATACTCACCACGTTATACGTTAGATCCTGATGCATCTTGTAACTAAAAGTTTGCACACTTTTACCAACCTCTCCCTATTTCCTCCATCCCCTGGCAAGTACTTTTTCAATGTTTATAGAAGTTTGCATGTATAAATGATCTCATTCAGTATTTTTCTGTCTGGTTTATTTCACTTAGCATAATGCCCTCCAGGTTCATCCTTGTTGCTGCCAATGACAGGATTCCTTCTTTTTTAAGGCCGAATAATATTCCAGTGTATATATGTGTGTCTCATTTGTCTTGATCCATTCATCCACCGATGGCCGCTTAGGTTGTTTCTATACGTTGGGTATTATGAATAGTGCTGCAATGAATGTGGGAGTACAAAAAACAACTAGGGAATGGTTTCATTTCCTTTGACATATAACACAAAAGAAGGATTGCTGGATCATACAGTGGTTCGAGTTTTTATCTTGAGGAATGTCCACACTATTTTCCATAGTGGTTGTGCCAGTTTACATTCCAACGGAGCACAGGGTTCTCTTTTTTCCATATCTTCTTGAGCATTTATCTTTTGTCTTTTTGATAAGAGCCATCCTAATGTGTGAGGTGATAATCTCACTATGGTTTTGATTTGCATTTCCCTGGTGATTAGTAATGTTGAACATCTTTTCATGTGTCTGTTGGCCATTTGGATCTCTTCTGTGGAAAATTGTCTTTTCAGGTCCTTTGCTTTTTTTTTTTTTTAATTATGTTACTTTGGTTTTTTACTAATAAGTTGTAGGAGTCTTGCATATTTAACTATTAACCCCTTATTGGATATGTGGTTTGAAAATATTTTCTCCCATTCCGTAGGTTGCCTTTTCATTTTATTAATGGTTTCCTTTGCTGACCAGAAGCTTTTTAGTTTGACGGCATCACACTTGTTTATTTTGATTTCGTTGTGGCTGTCCAGTTTTCCTAACACTATTTATTGAAGAGATTATTTTTCCCCATTGTATATTCTTTGCTCTTTGGCTGAAAACCAGTTCACCATATATGTATGGGTTTATTTCTGGGCTCTTTTTTTCCATACATATAAATGTTTTTTATGCCAATACCACATTATTTTGATTACTGTAGCTTTGTAATATAGTTTAAAAACAAGGAAGTTTGATGCCTCCAGTTTTGTTCTTTCTCACCATTGTTTACCTGTCAAATGTCACTTAATAGGTGTAGGAGTGAGGTGGCTCATTTGCCCTTTGCTACATGCTGACGTGTACAAATGGCTGGTCTCCCTTTATTCCATCTGAGCCTTAGGCGAGGGAGGCAAGAAGAGCAAAGAAGTAGACCCAGCCACAGAAGTCCATGCAAGCAGAAACTTTTTTTCAATAGTGGTGGCTATACCTAGTGTTTCATTACTCGTGGAATCATTGTTATGGAGCCTGGCCACCTACTGCAGTATCTTCCTGTTTGCTTGTCTATAAGATGCAGGACCTTCTAGCTTCTGATTCTATGAATCTATACTATTTCACAGTCTCCTGTCAGGCCTGCTCAGGTAATGTCAGCATGTATTTGGTTTGTGCCTTACCCTCATTTTGCAAAGCACACAGAGGCCCTCTGTCCAAAGAAAGTGGTAATAATGACCAATTCAGCAAATTACTGGGTAACTTACCTCATGACCACTGAGTTTTCCTCTGAAGACAGACCTCCTAATGGGAATCATACACCAGGATAAGTTCAGTGGGTAGGAAGCAGTTCTTTGTGGAAAGAACGTCCGCTTCCTTCTGGTTTGGCTGATTTAGAGATATACTGAAATCAATATGTAGCATCAGATAATCTATTTGCTTCTCTTTGGTATAAAAGCTGGGATATCTCTGTAGTGCCTAAGGCAACTGGTCGACTAGACAAAAAGACGATGAGGGAAGAGGAGGAGATGATGACTTTTGAGACTAGATAGATGTACTTCAAAGTCATCTGAGGCGCTTTAACAATCTTGATGCCTTGCAGCCATCCCAGATCAATTAGATGAGAGTTTCTTAGGGTGGAACTTGGGCCCCTTGTGTAACCAGATTTGAAAACAAATGACAGAGCAAACAACCCGTTCATTAACCGAAGTTTCCACTTATCAGTAAGCTTTGGTGTTATATCTGGATCAACTGAAATGCTACACTTGTCATTTGTTCTCTTAGAGTCTGTATGAAATTGGCCAATTTATCTCTCCACTCTGAGCATCAGTTTCCCCGTCTAGAAGCTTGAAATGATGCCATGTTTCCCTCAGGGTGGCTCTGGGTGTTAACTGAGTTAACACACATAGTACATATCACATCATCCAGAACACACTAACCATTAGCGAACAGAGGCTGATGATTTAACTTCTAGGCATCTAGTGTAGTCTAGTTTTAAATCTTGGGAACATTGAGGAAATAGACACTCAAATAATTATCCAGTTTGAGAAATACCATTATCGGTAAGTTTCCCAGGCTGTGGAATAAGACAGTCCTAGATTTAAACTGAACCATCTGTTCACTAGCTTTGCATCCTTGGAAAAGTTACTTAAACCTGCTGGACTTCAGTTAGCTCGTCTATAAACTGGAGAGAAGACTCAGGGTTGTCGTGAGAAACAAAGTAAACGTATAACCATGACATCATACAGGGCATGTAGCAAGTTCTCATAACATGTTGGTTACTATTTTATAATATTATCTTTTGTATACTTTAATGAATTCTTTTTGGCAAGGTGGTTAATGAAGGTAGTGTTATCGTACAGAATGATTTGGCAAAAGGATAATAGGAGTACAAGAAAAGGAAGTTAATAGAAGTTGTACTTTTTGTATTTTTTGGTGCTTAACAATTTGCTGTTCCTATAATTTTAGTAGGTAAAGATGGTTTGAATTGAGATTAACTAGTTTTAAAAACGTAATATTTAACGCTATTATTGCTGGTGAGGAATATACACCACTTAAGAGATTATCCACCCCATAATAACAGTGGGCATAGAACCTTAGAATGCTGAATGTGTAAAAATGGACATGTATGATGATAGGAAAAGAGTCTTCCTGGTAGATATGGATATCTGTGCATACAACTGACCCTTTAACAATGCAGTCTTAGGGGCACTGACTCCTACACAGTCAAAAATCCACATATAACTTTTTGACTCCCCTCAAAATAATTACTAATAGCCTACTGTTGACTGGAAGCCTTACTGACACAAACAATTGATTAAAACATATTTTGTATGTTATATGTATCATATACTGCCATCAAAAGAAAATGCTATTAAAACCATAAAGAAAATGCATTTACAGTACTATATTATATTTATCGATACTGTTAAGTTTATGTCATTTATTTACAAGATGAGTCATCTGCTTGTACCTACACCAATATTGTCTTATAGGTTACAAAACACTGTTGATGTTACGTACTAACACTAAACATCAAAAATGGAAAGATAATGTGAAAAAGAAACTGATACGTAATACAGGTACAATGATTCATGCACTGATAATATTGCTGCTGCTTTAATGATTTATGATAGCTTAATGTAATTGATATGATTGCTTCATGGTAGCCTACCTTGTACCATAAATGAATTATTATAAAAATTTTATGGCATACAGTATTAAAGCCATATTCATATTACTGTATAGGAAAAAACAATGTTAATTTGTTTTTTGAAAAACCACTTACCTGTGATGATAGCTTATACAGTTTCTCTAACTGGGGGAGAGACAGAGGCATCCCATATGGTGATATAATTCTTCAAAGTCATCAAACCATAAGAAAACACATTATTTCATATTAAATCACTCACCTTATGCCTCTAAGGCTAGGCTAGCCACTTCAATTCTAGTCTGGCACAGGACGTTCTATGTGATGCATACTTAGACCGTGAGGATAACACAAAATGTCTCCTACAGTTCTTGCCATACACTTATTAGATTTTTAATTGAAGACACAATTTGTTGTCTGGCACTGGGCTCAGGAGCACTGCCCTCCATCCAGGCATCTTCTGTTAATTAGCTCTTGAATTTCTTCAAGATCCGTAGATTGAAACTCTTCACCGCCCCCACTCTTTTTTTTTTTTTAAACAGTATCCACAATCTCTTATGATTTCCTTGGTTGGCTCTGTCATAAATCCTATGAGTTTCCTCCAGTAGGCTCCATGGTTTTCATGGCTTTTTCTATAGCTACAATGAACTCTTTCATTATGTTCTATCAGGGTTCTCTTCCATACCATTTATGATCTTTTCCATTGAGTACCATGTGTAATGGGCTTCAAAGGTCCTTATGACCCCCTGATCTAGAGACTGAATTAGAGATGTGCTTGGGGGCAAGTAAACCACTTCAATAACTTCCTATTCTGGGGGGGGGGGGAGAAGTCACAGAGGACATAGATTAGAAAGGAAAAGAAGAGAGCACCAGGATTTAAGGCAGGGATGGATAAGCGAACTCCGCTTTGTGCAAATGCATTTGGGTTTATGATCAGGACTGCCCTTACCTGTATAAAGCCACTAACCCCTGAGCTTTAAAGGGAAAAGATAAATACCAGCTGACAGTCTTTGGGTTGGACAACAAGGAGGCCTGGACAACAAGAATCCTTTTTCTGGATTGGTACTATGGGTGCCTTGTCCCCGAAGACAGGAAGTATCTTACAGTAAAGGACAACATTTTAAAGTTCTTTTGATATTGGACAATGCCCCTGGCTACCCAGAACCCCATGAGTCCAACGTAACTTTTCATCTGCAATAAAAACCTGTTCAGGCAGAGATCCTTTCTCCTCAATAATTTTCTTAATGGTGTCTAGAAACTTTGCTGTCTCTCTTGGTTGACAAGCTGCTTCTCCTGTTATCTTGACATTTTTCAAGTCAAACCTTTTTCTGAAATTAAACCACTCTTTGATGGCATTAAATTCTCCAGCTTTAGATCCTTCACTTTCCTTTTGCTTTAAATTGTCCTATGATGACTTCACTCTTTCTTGAATCATGTTAGCGTCTATAGGTGTGCCTTCCTTGTAGCAGTCCCGCTCCCACATGAAAGCTATATTTTTGATACAAGATAAAAAAGGTGTTTTGTAAAAAGTGCAAAGTTTTTGCTCCTGCTGGCACAGCTGCAGCAATGACTTCACGATTTCCTTTTTATTTTTTTTTTTTATTTTTCTAACAATGGTCCTTACCTTGAATTCATTTATCTTGAAATGGCGGGCAGCTGCAGCTGCAGACCTCAATCTGCGGTACGGAGCGGGCCGTTCGACCTTCCCTTGTGATGTCAGGACTTTCCTGTGCTTCTTGGGAGCACTTCTAGCATCACTCACGGCACTTCGTATGGTTCCCCTGGTGTTATTCAAGGTTTACGGTGTTGCACGAAACACAGTGAGAAATACACAAGAACCACGAGAGATCACTTTTCGCTACAATTTATTGAAGAGGCAGACTGCTCATGCAGAGATAATTAGTGTCACACAGCATTTTAAGTGGATCCTTGCAATACTTGAGCCCCCCCCAATAGCACCAGGAGGTGGCTATGGAATTATTCCAGTAGTATGGTGCGTACTACAGTTAATTTTGTGCAGTTATGATTTTTTTTTAAAGATTTTTTATTTATTTATTCGACAGAGATAGAGACAGCCAGCGAGAGAGGGAACACACAGGGGGAGTGGGAGAGGGAGAAGCAGGCTCATAGAGGAGGAGCCTGACGTGGGGCTCGATCCCATAACGCCAGGATCACGCCCTGAGCCGAAGGCAGACAGCTTAACCGCTGTGCCACCCAGGAGCCCCTGTGCAGTTATGATTTAATCCTCATCTTTACATTTGTTTACATTTCTCTTGACTGTGAATGGTGCCACGTTAGGGTCTGTGTGTGTTTACCTAAGTTTTGATACATTTTAAAAATGGGTAAAATATTTGTGTATATTTTATGGCAGTAAATAACAAACAAGTCTCTATATCTATTTTATGTATTCGTGATGTATCCTTTTCTTAATTTGATATTTCTAGACTACGTAGCTTCTGCAAGCTTTTCCTCTTCCATTGAATCTCAATAGTTGTTTTTAACATCCAGAGTTTAAACTATTAAGAGCTTCTCTAAATTTAATTCACAGTTGATAATTTTGTTTATTACATTAAGGGTGACTTACAAGTATTTTTTGCCTTTAGAAATAACAGATTTGCTGACTTTGCTAGATATTGCATAATGTATTTCTAAATGAAATACAATAAATTCTCATTTTTGGAAGTTTAATTACATCTTTATTTGTCATGGATTGAGTAAAATGTTTCCTATTACAGTGATAGGAGATAAGAGTTTTAGAGTTCTGAAAAGTTCTATTGATCTTAAGCAATAAACTGACAAGGTGGATAAATTTGTTACAGACTAAGCTTGAGCTCTTTCGTGGGACAAGTGGAACAAAACTCTAAAGGAAGTGTGAAGGCCCCAGGTTTCCTGACTAAAACCAAGCTGAGGCTGGTGAGTTTCATGCTCAGTACTTTCCCTGTACCCCTGCCCTATTTATTCCATTTTTTTCTTTTTTATCTCCTTATTTTGACATAATTTCAGACATAATGAAGAGGTGAAAATAACCGTGTAGAGCTTTCCCTATAATCTTTATCCCAATTCCTCATATGTTAACACTTTACCACATTTGCTTTTGCTTCTCTCCTCTCCCTGTTTCTCTGCTGTTGAGGAAAGATAATTACAAACAAAATCTCTCAACCCAGAAAACCTCTTCACAAAGGTACAAGAGAAAGAAAGTTTTATTGAATAAGCTTTAGAATGTGATGCTCTCCACAGGCAATCTCCTAAGAAATTACCTAGGCAGAAATATCACCCTTCTCTATGGCCAAGCAGGGACAGTGTGTCTGCCGCCTGGAGCAAGGGACCCACTCAAGTTAGATTCCTACCCTTCCACAGAAAATGGGAGATCTCTTTCCCTAGATGATTCCATTTCAGAGATGGTCCCAGGTCTTTAAGAAAGAATATTGCTGGGTCTTAGAGCTGACAAGAGGCTTACTTAGTTCTAACAAGTTTCACATACCGACATACCTTTCAAAGAAACTGAGAATACACTTAGAAGTTGTCTAAAGTTCCTACTCTAAGACAAAGGAGGAGGAAAGTCACTTATTTTCAACTAGAATTAATCCTCTTATTTTTAATTTGTATCTGCCTTCCAACACATACGCACTTATGATTTTTATTCAGCACCTTTTGAGAGTAAGTTCAGACATTTGTACTAACTTGCTTAATCCTAGAGTACACAGAAAATAGTTTGAGAACTGCTAACCTAAATCACTGAGAAATCAGCTACGAACCAGAGTTCCGTATTTGTTATTGTCCATAACTATGATACACAAAAGTTAATTTCTTTTTCTCCCCCCTTGAATGAAGATTCATGTGAAACATAGTTCAATTCATTTCTTTTTGTGTTTTTACAGCTTTTACCCAATCTAGTGTGTGAAACATGAGCAGGGTTCCAAAGTCACAACTTCGCCAAAGTAGGTTTAGAGAAGTGTCTCCACCCCCACCCCCCACATTTCTTCTTTTTCACTTTGTTCTCTCCCTGGAAGTCACCGATCTTTCTAGCCTCCAGTTTTTTCCTCATGCATGTCTTGGCACAAAAATGTGCAGATATCTATATATTTTCCTATTTCCTCTTATTTCTCACAAAAAGATAGCATACTAAAGACACTCTCACTTTGCTGTTTCACCTGTTTATCCTAGACATCATTCTATATTGGTTTACAGACTCTTCGGGTGTTTTTTTGGCTTTTTGTTTTTAAGAAATGCAATACTGCCCTGTGTGAATGTAGTTTTCTCAACCACACCCACATAAAGTCATACAGGAAATCACAATTTCCAAACAATGCTCTAATGAATAACTGTGCTTATGTTTTTATACTATTTGGCATATCTTTTTTTTAAAGGAAAGCTCTGGTTTTATGTAGGTATGTAATCTATATGCCCTTTGTGTGGCTTGAACTCATGACCCTGAGATCAAGGGTCGCATGCTCTATGGACTGAGCCAGCCAGCCAGACCTTGTTGGGCATATCTAGAAATGGGTTGCTGGATAAAAAAAAGATAAAGATTGTATAAATTTGATCTCTCACCAGCAGGGTATGGGAGTGGTTGCTTCCTTATAGCCTCGCCTTGCCAATGTGACTAGTGAAAGGAAAACTTTAGTTAGGATAATTTTCAATTTTTACTTCTCTAGTATGCTACAGGAATTCAAATATTGCCAGACATTAAGTGCCTAAAATATGTGATATTTAAGCAATGACGTTAAAAAAAAAACCTACCAATAGTTATGTATTATTTTCTACTTTTAAAAGTCAAGCCCCACGCCCACTGTTTTGTTGTACTGTGCTCCACCTGGAGAGTATCCCATTTCCTGTATATGGCAATGTCTTTGGGTTTGCTAATGATTTCTATTCCTTTGTGAACATTTGCACTCTGGCTAAAAATTTTGCCTGGAAAGCCATTCTTAGTCCCATAGAACACTGTAAAGACCCTGCTGGGAACAGCTGCTACTTGGGTTTTGAGGTAGTCCTTGAATCGTAAATATTCTACTATTCTGGCCCTTTTCTGTTTGTCACCTGCTTAATTTAGAAAAAATAACCATTAAGTTTTAATATTTCATTGCTATGTATTTGGCTAAATTCTTGATGTTCATGATCTCATTTAAATCCTCACCATAATTCTATAGTTTATTTTTAAACATGTGAAGTATGTTTATTTCTCTAAGATCAGAAAAAATACCCACCTCGGGTCACACAGCTGTTAAGAGTCAGAGCTGAGATTCCAGCAGAACTCTTCTCACCTGGAAATGAAGGATTAACCACCGACTATACCATTCTGCAGTCTTGTAAACCCACAGCTATTGGGAGTCAACTCCAGGGGAACTGAAGGTGGACCTTTGTTTAAAAATCACATTGTCAATGGCAGACAGTAAGCTCTTCCGGGATTAAAAGTCCGTAAACCCCAATCTCACATTTTTGAGTGATGGGATAAAACCAACTTATAGGAAGTGAAAGCCAAACTAAGAAAAATTCAGAAAATTCCCCAATACACATTGGGTGAAACAGAACTCTCTTCTCTCCATGCTATCCACATGTTAACCAGTTGTAAGATGTATCTAAATTAGGCTTCATATTTACAGCCAGACGATAAAAAAATCAGAGCAAGTATTACAAGCGTGAAATTATAAACCTTAGGAATAATTTTATTAGCAAATAAATGGCTCCTGTGTGACAATAATATCACAGTGAAATAAATATGCCTCTGAATCGCCCTCCGTGACTGATTCTGCTACTCTTCAGTGGAGCCGAAATCAGAGTGGGCTATTTTAATCTTTCACATGGCTGCCTTCCCAGGCATGTCAAGTACTCTCAAATTTTAGATTCATCAGTCCAAATCTCTTTGCAGTAGTTATTCATTTTAGGCCTTATAAGCTAACAGAGATGTGCCTGTCACAAAATATGAATGGAAGCTCCTTTTCCTTTCTTTCTATCTAACTTTTTTTTTTTTTCCTCTTGTTGCAGCTGTTATTTCTAGAACCTTGAGGCATTCAGGATATCAATTGCACTGATTCACCTCCTACATAAGCCGGTTTCATGCATGAAAAAGCAAAAGGCTTGAAATATTGTGAGTGGAATGAACTCACAGTAAGTATTAAATACTTTCATTATAGATAAGGTATACATACCAGTGTTGAATCTAAAAAAAAAAACAAAACAAAACAAAACCATAAACGAAAAGCCCTAATCTTCTCTTCTTGTCTTTAAATAATACAAATTTCTCAAGAAACACAACAGGCAGGAGGAAAATGCAATCTCACTTCTACAGAATAAACTAAATGCCGGATATTTATAGAGTGGATTTTACACCCATGGTAGGTCACCACTAGCCACCTCTTTTGGGAGTTTAAGTCTTCATTCTCATTGTTTTTAAGCCTCCTTATGTAGAAAATGATAACCTTGAAAATCCTGTAGTAAGACATAGATTACTGACACTTACGTAAGAAAATTTACACTACTTATTCTCTAGTTGGAATTTTGTGTTATCTAAATACCATAAAATTTACATGACTGAGAATCAAGTAACTTTGAATTTAAATTTCCTTAATATCATTTATTAAAAATCTACAAAGTGTAAGGAATGGTTGCATAATGATTTTTATATGTACTATATACAGATTTATTTTATATAAGCATTATTTATTTATTTTTTTAAAAGATTTTATTTATTTATTCGACAGAGATAGAGACAGCCAGCGAGAGAGGGAACACAAGCAGGGGGAGTGGGAGAGGAAGAAGCAGGCTCATAGCAGAGGAGCCTGATGTGGGGCTCGATCCCATAACGCCGGGATCACGCCCTGAGCCAAAGGCAGATGCTTAACTGCTGTGCCACCCAGGCGCCCCTGTGCCACCCAGGCGCCCCTATTTATTTTTAATTTAAATTCAATTAGCCAACATATAGTATATCATTAGTTTCAGATGTAGTGGTCAATGTTATTTTAGAAATATGCAAACTCTCCTTTGAAGCATTACCTCCCCTATCTTGTCCTAGGCAAGCAAACATATACTGATTTCTGACTTCTCCCCCACAGCTGAAAAACTGATGGGTAGATTTCCCTGAGCTTATGGCTTAGTGAGTAAAACATTGATATGGGAAATTAAAGGTAGAAGAAAATAATTAATTAGAAGTAGTTATTTTTGGTTTTCAATGGAATACCAAAAGGAAAATTAGATATTCATTTTATCAACTCATGTCTCTATTACTTTTAGTCGTCTGTTCCTTTTGAGTTCCTATAGTTGTATGCAATAGCTCTTTAGGATTTAACAATAATCAGTTTAGTTTCTTCCCTGACTCATTTTGGCAACCTCATACAATGTCAACTGCTGACAAGAAAAATGTGATTATTTCCAACTCCCCACCCCATAGGCCCCAGATCAGTACCAAATATTAGGCATTGTGAAATGCACCTTCAGTTCCTTTTCAAAAGCAATTTTACTTAGTGAATTTTACAATTCTTTGAAGCAAATGAAATTTTAAGTAGTGTCTATGACATTATATATGAGTCTCTGGAACTCATATATAAAGTCTTGATAATTACATCTTTTTCATAGAGATTTTTATAAATGCTTATTAAGAGATTAGAAATTTTCTCTAATAGGCAACAAACATAATTGTCTGATTCTCTATTGCTTCTAAACTATTGTATGAGTCTTTAACCTTTAGGGTTGGGACAGAAAGGACGAAGATATAGTCCTAAGTGGCAATATTAATTAGGTTTCTCTAGTAGAAATCTTTCATTTTTTTAAAGATTTTATTTATTTATTTATTTGACAGAGAGGGGACACAAGCAGGGGAAGTGGGAGAGGGAGAAGCAGGCTTCCTGATGGGGGGCTCAATCCCAGAACGCCGGGATCATGACCTGAGCCACCCAGGTGCCCCTCTAGTAGAAATCTTTTAGATTTCTGAGTCCTTTCCTTTCACTTCTCCAAGACTGACCTGAGTATTTGGAGTAGAACTTTGTTTTATGGAGTCTCATTGCTTAAGAAAGGGAGTCCTTGGATCCATTTAGTGCCTTTTGTGTTTTCTCTCATTCTATTTTGAATTAATAGTTGGACTGGTGGGTGCTGATGTACTTGGTTCCAGCTGAGTGTCAGGAATAACTGTGCAAATTCTGACATACAACTGATTCCACCTGAGTGTTATCTACAGATGGGTTAGTTTCCATCACTGAAGTCCATGCCTCCAGCCATTTCTTACAAGCTCAAAGCTCCTGACCCACCTCTACCTAGGCTACCAGTCCTCTCAGATAGATATTCAGGGTCTCCACAGTGGGGCATATTGAGACCTGTGGCTTCCTTACCTATGGTGCAGAGGTCCCAAAGACAAATAGCCAACACCTATCCAAAGGAACCCGAATTACTATCCTTGCATGCTATTCTGGCAATCGCCCAATGAATGAGGCATCCCCTAAAGTAAAATCACCACAAGCAGAATGTTGTCTTTGTCCATTTCTACACAGATGTGGATAATCAGGTATTTCTAAGGAATCCCCACCAACTCAAGTCTCAGATCCTCGAGAGACTGCTATCCTACCCATTGGCTGTCCTTCCTCTTTTCTTACTTGTCTCCTCTCTAACCCATTAGAAACTAGAAGATAAAGTATTAGGTTTTATAACCTCTGCATTATTTCCTTCTTTTATGCAGAAAATTTAGTTTCTGTGAAGAGATACCTTTTCAACACCTTGAGGAATTCAAATTATAGTTTTCAGTCTTCACAGTCTATTAAATGAAAGCTAAGAGAATTTAGGAAATCCTTTCTCCACTAATCTCCATTTCAAGATGAGTTTCTTACTGGAAAATTCTGCTTTAAATATCAAAACTGCATATTTACACTTTTTAAAAAATTTCCCCATAACTATTTTCCACTTCAACCTCTAACATTCAACCAACCCCAAGGCAAAAATTTTAATTACATAAAATGTCAAAGGAAAAAAGCACATTGGCATAGTTTAGAACTGTTAGATGTGGATGGGACCAACATTCATTTTCAGAATTATAACAACCACACATCATAGCTTCATAGAGAAACCTCTTGTCAAATCCAAAAATGGGATTTTGTAACAATATCATAGAATCAATAATAGAATAAATATTTAAAATTTCTGTCCCAGTAAAAGTGAGACAACAAAAACTATCAACTAACTGCCCATTCTTTGGAAGTTTACAGGAGAAATTTAATATCTCCTCTGGTTATGACTGTTAACCTATTCCAGTGAAAACAGAGTCTAGCACCATACCCAGAACATGGTAACTGCTAAAAACATTTATTGTATGAATGAAAAACCTTTCTTTACCGTGAACTATTGTTTGACAAACTCGAGTATCTAGTGGAACTACATGTCCTTGTTACACAGGACTCTAGCAAGTGGGCTACAACAATTGTTCTGGTATTAATGGCAAGTGTCCCTGAAAGCAATACTAATATATTGGTTGTTTTCAATGATTTAATTTTTTAAATTCTTGATGGGTGTAAGGTTGTTACAAAACCTGAACTTGATCAGTTTCATCACAGCTAGTAAATAATGGTACTTCAGTAGATCATACTCAAGTCACCTCTCATCTAGGGTATTCAAAGAATTACTTTAATTGGGGTGTCTGGGTGGCTCAGTTGGTTAAGCATCTGACTTAGGGTCATGAGATCAAGCCCTGTGTCCAGCTCTGTGCTCAGTGGGGCATTCTGCTCCTCTGCCCCTCCCCCTGGCTTGCCCTCTCTAAAATAAAAAAATAAATAAACTTTGCTTAAAAGAAAGGATAGCTTTCATTGAAAATTACATTTTCCTAATTTTTGTTTTCCTTTATAAAACCTATTTGGGGAATTTAAGCGATGATTCATTACTGAGTTAGCTGTTCATAATTGATGAATTTTTGTTGCAAATAGATTTCTATTCCCAGGCATAGTCACATATAACTACTCCAAGAACTAACTCTTCACTGGAAAATATTAGCTACAACTACATCTGATTATATAGACTTGATTGTGATATACAAAATAACAAAGGACTTTATTTAGGAATTAACATATTTTCCATAGCCTATTGAAGTCATCAGCTTTCTTAAAAGTAAGTATGGAATTCACGAGACTATTTTAAGGGGCTTCTAGTCCAAACTAATTCAAAGTTTCAAGTACAAGGATTGATGCATTTAACTCAGCTCATTGTAAAGAAATTTTCAACATACTTAAATTCATACTGAAAGGTTTCCACAGATCATCAAGGATATCTTGAAGCTGAATATCAGGGAAGAATGACCAATAAGGCTTTTGAGTTCACTTATTGTTCAACAGGCCACACTGTAGCCAACACAAATAGTAATGTTGAATTAAGAAAGGAGGGTCTACTGGACCAGACGGACTTCACAGATATATTCAGAGCATTTCATCCTAAAGCAACAGAATACACATTCTTCTTCAGGGCACACAAAACATTCTCCAGAATAGATCACATACGGGGTCACAGATCAGGTCTCAACCAGTTCCAAAAGACCAGGATTATTCCCTGCATATTCTCAGACCACAGTGCCTTAAAACTTGAACTAAATCACAAGGGAAAATTTGGAAGGAACACGAGTGCATGGAAGCTAAAGAGCATCCTACTAAAGGAAGAACTTTAAAAAATTCATGGAAGCAAATGAAAATGAAACAACAGTTCAGAACCTTTGGGATGCAGCAAAGGCAGTCATCAGAGGGAAGTATATAGCAATACAGGCCTTTCTCAAGAACTAAGAAGTCTCAAATACACAAGCTAACCTTACCCCTAAAAGGGCTGGAGAAAGAACAGCAAATCCAGAGGAAAAATAAGGTGGTAGGTATTGCTATCTTTAAGACTATTTCTTTGCAAACACATAGTACCAAATTTACAGATTTTTTTATCTGTACTTTTTGAAAACCAGAATCATAATGAGGTAGGTGGTAAAGATAGAGCTGACCTTTTTATACCTATAAATAAAAATAGACCCTGTGAGGCTGACTATAATCTCTCTGTAAGATCATACAGGTCGGAGTGGCCTATCTAGAGAGAACTGAACCAAGATTTTGGCTCCAAAGTCTCTATAAACTATCACACCCATCAACCTATGTCACCATCTCCATCACCAGGAAATAAATATAAGTCTCATGGAATTGCGTCAGGCCTTTCCTAACATACACTGATATATTTTGTCGTCATGTTAGGTAGACGTTATTAGCTACTTGTACAGATGAATCTCTCCCAGCAGACAGTACTGTGTATAAAACCTCTGCCTGTTCCCCCTTCATGTCATCCGTAATACCCAGCATGTGCCTTGTGTATAAAAGACACACAAACATATTCGCTGAATGAACAGATCATTTACTGAATATCTTCACACACTTGTTTTTTAAATGTGCTAAATGGGACCCTGGTTATTTTCCTAGACGAGCTACTGTTCCATACTCAAGTATTTCCTTAGTACCAGCCTGGACACCGGAGGGTTGACCACATATTGAGCCTCTATCCCGGTGAGGCTTATTGACTTCCATGAAAGGATATCAGCACTTTTCTCTGTTCGATTGCACATCAAACACATGGGTGCCCTTCCCCGGCAACATAGCACAACTGCACTTCATAGTCTTGACATAAAATATAGCCTTGATCTTTCTGACGACCATTTTTTTTCAAACCTTGATTGCAAGAAATGATATATATGACAGGCACAGCTGGTTGCCAGCAAATACATTCTTTCCTCTTATTAAGAGAATTCCACCTTTTCTATGGAGCAGCCATGTGCTTTGTTTAAAATGCCCACCCATCTCAGACTTTCTTGCTTCTAGCAGTAGCCATGTGACTTAGTTCAAATGACGGAAATATAAGATATAACAAGGCGGGACTCTTGGAAATTTTTTTTCCCCAAAGGATAGAATAAGACTGCATCTTCCTTCACTCCTTTGTGTTTCCCTATTCTTCCTGCTTAAATATGATGCATTGAAGGTACGGGAAAATTTTGTGACTGAATGGACAAAAGCCACAGGCTGAAGACTGCTCGGCAAGAAGACAGAATGCCCGGGTCCTTGATGATGCTGAGGAACTGCCTCTTCCTGTGTGCCGCACACTTTGTGACATGAGTAGTACCCCTTGTCCACGCCCATGACGTTAGGTGTTCCACACTTCCAGCTGAATATAATCTTCACTCATACAATATTCATGAAAGACTGCTTCATGCCATGTTTAAGGTGATCTGCGGTCCACAGAATACCTTTAAATAAAGTACTGGGATCTGCAAGTTAACAAAGACCTTATGTGACTGAACTACAGAAAACCCAGAGCTAAGGGATATGCATTTTGTTGGATTTTATCCTTAGACCAAACTAGGTAATCAGAAAGCTGCCTGATTAGGTAACACTGTTTTCGTGCCTTGTAGAATTTTTACTCACCGATTTGTTTTGTATTTGGCTCACATTTTGAGTCCCTACAAGAATTACTCAGTTGAAACTTAAAATCATGTTTGTCATAGGGATGTTGGTGACATCATTTATTGACTACTTTCTTTCAGTTTTCAATTTCAGCAGTAGTTATGCCTATTCTTATGAACTGTGTCATTTTATTTCTCGGACACTGTAATCACTTTCTTCTTTGTTTTTGCCATCAGGAAGTATGATACCCATCTGCTGCTCGCTTCTAATGACTACAGACTCTAGGACTTGAAGAGGTATATTTTATATCCTAATCTTAAGATTAAGATGACAGTATAAAGTTAATTTTGGTCATATTTTCTCAGCTTTTATATCAGTCTATTGTTGGGCTGGTTATAGACAACAAAGCATCCTCTATACCACAGGTGAAGCGAGCAAAAGTTTTTATTACTTCCAGAAGAGGGCTGGTGTTTGGATAGCAAAACTATTCTCTTGTTATAGCCCCACAAATTGCACAAATAATAGCATTCTTTTCCTTTCGGATCTATCAGTCTTCTCCTTGAATCTGTTTCCTACTGATAAAAAGGATAGTGAAGTACACATTTTCTAATAATTCACTAAAGAAATGTCGTTGTTTTTGAGCACTCCCTCTCCATGTTAAAGACCTCAACAATATCTCAGAAAAAGTATTCATTTTATTCCACATACAGTATCCTAACAATTGCATATACACCTTAGGAAATACAAACCAACAATTCTTTTTGCCTTTAAGCCAGCTTTCTGAATTGCCTCGACAATAGCCTCCAAACGTTTCAGGCATTTCCGTGACTGAACTAAAAATAATCAAGCCATCAATACATGTTATTGCAAAGGATCTCATTCTAGGCCACCAATAATCCATAATTTACTTGAAAGTAACAAGAGTATTTCTTAACACCCCTGAATTAACTCACCAGACTTTTCCAGAATATACCAGTTTATGGTTGAAACATGAAATAAGTTTTGTGCAAAATGATTGTCATCTACTTTTTATTTAAGAAAATGCCATAATTATTAAAACCCTCCATTAAATTCATTACAGTAGAGATTTTAAAGAAGCAAAATATATAGATTTTTCAAGAAATTCACTAATATACAGAAATATATCAGCTATTAGCATTTTAAAAAGCAATATTTTAAAATAAAATCAAAGTGCCTGAATAATTATGAATAGGTAAGAGGTGAATAGCATGCTTCTTTAACTCCGTACTAGTTTCCAGAATATTCCATTATTTGAAAAATGACAAATATCAGGGAAACACAAATATGTACAGAAAATATCCCATGAAAATAGCAGTGGTGAATTTTAAACTTAATAATTCTTACACTTTAAGCATTTTTTCATTCCCCAATTATTTAATTTCACTACTACTTTTACAAGTTAAAACAAAACAAACAAAACCCCAAAACAGCCCTCAATCTCTATTAGCTTGTCTATGCTCAGCATAGAGATAATGTTAGGTTTGAAAACAGCATTTTTTTTTTTCCCTATAATCAGTTCAGGCCACCTGACTTGGCAGCAAAGAGGGAAATCCGTAGGGGTAATAATTTAAAAAACATCAGTTTCAACTATGGAAGTTCACTAAATGCTCTTGGAATAATTGTTAAGTTTATCCATTTGGTAAACACGGTGCTATGTTGATGAGGTCCTGCTTGCTCTTCCATTCTGTGCTATGGAAGCCAGGTGTTATTTTCCTTGCTTTCAGAGACTATCTCTCATGAGTTGTCTCCTTATCATTCTGAATTTATCTTTTTTTCATTCTGGGTGAATCTTACACAAATCCATTTTTTGATCATTTAAGACAAGGAAGATTTTAGAGAAGGATTTTGCTGGCACATACTTTTCCATCAAGTGTGAAAACCTCAGGGAGACTCATTTGTATTATTGAGCAAACTTATCATCTCTTGCCTCCACTTTCAAAGTCCTTTGTTTTATATTAAAAAATATTTTAGCATATTTCCTCATTTTTTTCATTCTACAAAGTGAAGAAAATATTGCCTCTGAAAATTCAGGCAGAAGTCACTTTGGATGTCAGTATCATGGTAGTGTGAGCCATTCCTTTTTTCTCTCTCCCTAGATTTACAATTGATTGGACATCCGTAACTGACCTTAAGCTCCTCTGCACATTTCAACAGAACGCCCAGGATTGTTTACCCAGCAGTGCATCCAAAAGTGGGCAGACAAGACCTCAGTGGGGGCAGTGGATCCAAGGAAGTTAGCCTACTCTACCCCAGTTCAACACAGTCAGGAAAAGGGGAATGGTGAGGGAACAAAACTGGATGGATTCCCATGGAAGATGGAGAATTTGTGGGGCTTGAGCCTGCCTGCCTGCCTGCCTGCCTACCAGGGGAATCCAGCATGCCATCAGAGAGGAACAAAGACAAGTTTTGAGGCAGGGGAGACGGAACTTGCCAAGTCAGCACTGGGCTTTTGGCAGGAACACAGGCTACCTCTCCAACAGAGAAGGAACGGAAAAGTGATAAGTGACCACCTGGTTGCCCAAGGTGTTTGGGTCGCAGATAAAGGGATCCATTTCTTTATAGGAACCTGAATTGCTGAGGAGAGACCTCTGGTGGGGGCAGTGGGGGAGGGCAGTGTGTGGCAGAGGAGAGGGGAAGGAAAGTGAAGGAGGCAGATAATCTTATCAAAGGGTACTGAAGGAACATATTTCCTGATGCTTGCTTCAGAATTTCAGCAGGAGAGCTACCATGAACCTTCGGGAGTGCCTCACTTGAATACCCCCTACTGGGCCAGTGTGGACCCCCCCTCAAAGCCCCAGATGCATCTTTCCCACATCTAGAGCTAGCTTTTCCAGTAGGAGAAACCACAAACTTGAGCAATAGCCACCTTCTATTTTATGAGAGAAAGGATTCTAATTGTCAGCCTGTTGAATTGTAAGAAACAAAATAAATTCTTTACATACAAATAGTTCAACATCATGAAAAATCAAGGAAATATCACAAAAAAATTCTGGAGCAAATGAACGCAAAGCCATGGAATATTGCAATCTGATAAAGAATTCAAAATAGATTTTATGGAAAAATTCAATCAGCTACCAAAAACTCACACACACACAAAAAGAATGATAAAGAACTTTTTCTTTTTATTGAAGAGACTGAAATTATAAAAAAGAACCAAACATAATTCTGGAGCAGTAGAATTCAGTGATTGAGATGAATACACTGGAAGCATAAGCTAACAGGGCAGACCAGATAGAAGAAAGATTAAGTGACTTGAAGGATAGAAATAATTCAGTTCAAAGGCAGATTTTTTAAAAAGCAAAGAAACCCTATGAAAGCTATCAAATTCAATTAGGAAGGAAAATATAAGAATAATTAGTGTACCAGAAGGAGAAAAGAGGGGGAAGAGAGCAGAGAGCTCACCTAAAGAAATAATAGCAAGCACTTCCTGAACCTTGGGAAGGAATGGGACATAAAGTCCACAAAGTTAATACAACACCCTATTACTGCAATGTACAGAAGCCTTCTCCAAGATCTATTATAACAAAGCTATCAAAAATAAAGAAACTCAAAGGCAGCCAGAGGAAAAAAGAAAGTGATCTACAAAGGAACCCCCCATTAGGCTATCAGCAGGTTTCTCAGCAGAAATGCTATAGGCCAGGAGAGAGTAGAATGGCATATTCAAAGTGTTGAAAAATAAAAATTGCCACCCAAGAATGCTATATCTGACAAAGTTATCCTTCAGGGACAAAGGAGAAATAAAGGCTGTCCTAGACAAAAGCTGACAGAGTTCCCTACTATTGGACCTGCCTTGCAAAAATGCTGAAAGGAATTCTTCAAGCTGAAATGAAAAGATGTTAATCAGGCAAGATATGGAAGCAACACAAATGTCCGTCCATAGATGAATGGATAAAGAGGTGAGATTAGATAGACACACACATATCCATATAGGTAGATATATATGATGGAATATTATTGAGCCATAAAAAAGAATAAAATCTTGCCCTTTGCAAGGACAAGGAGGGATCTAGAGGATATAATGCTGAGGAAAATAAGTCAGAAAAATACTTTATGATCTTACTCCTGTGTGGAATTTAAGAAGGAAAAAAAAAAGGCACAAACTAAAAAAAAACAGACTTTTAAATAGAGAAAACCAATTGGTGGTTACCAGAGAGGAGGTGGGTGGGGGGAATGGGTTAAGGGGATTAAGAGTATACTTATCACGATGAGCACCGAATAATGTATAGAATTGTTGAATCACTATATTGTACACCTGAAATTAATATAAGGTACATTATATTGGAATTAAAGGAAAAAAGATGCTAAACAGGGACATGAAAGTATACAACATTCCGGTAAAAGTAAAAAATAGAAAACTATTACTGTTAGAATGGTGTGTTAAAGAGAAAGAACTTTAAAATAACTATAGCTACTATAATTTGTTAATGAATTCACAGCATAAAAAGAGGTAAACTGTGACATCAAAAATATAAAGGTGAGGAATAAAAGGGCAGAGACTTTATTGGTGAAAGAAGATAACTTGCTCTCAGCATAAAATGGACTTTTTTCCTGAGATCTTTGGGTAAGCCTCATGGCAACTGCAAAGCAAAAATCTAGTGTAGATTCATGAAGCAAAAAAAAAAGTATTCTTATGGAAAACCATCAACTTACAGAGGTAGGCAGAAACAGAGGGAAAAGAAATAATGGAGATACAAACAACCAGAAACAACAACAAGAAGGTGACAAAACATCCTTAGACAGCAATTATTATTCTAGATGTAAATGGATTGAATTCACCAATCAAAAGGCACAGAACAGCTGGATGGATTAAAAAATAAGACCCCTTCCCCTCAAAAAATAAACTATATGCTGTCTGTAGGAGACTTATTTCAGCTCTAAAGACACAAATATGTTCAAAGTGCGGGGATGGAAAAAGATATTCCATACAAGTGGAAACCAAAAGGAAGCAGAGATAGCCATATTTATAGCAGACAAAATTGATTTCAAGCCAAAAATACTAACAAGAGACAAAAAAATGTCATTATATAATGATGAAGGAATCAATACATCAAGAAGATAAAACAATTCTAAATCTAAATGGAACCAGTATCAGAGCACCCAAATATATTAAGCAAATACAGAAATTAACAGTGAAATTGCAAAAAATATAATAGTAGGGGACTTTAATAGCCCACTGTCAGCAATGGCTAGATTATCCAGACAGAAAATCAACAAGAAAATGTTGGAATTGAACCACACTTTAGAACAAATGAACTTAACGGACATGTGGAGAAAATTTCATCTAACGGCAGCATAGAAGCAGAATACATGTCCTTCTCAAGTGCCCAGGGAACATTCTCCAGGATAGATAATATGAGAGAACACAAAATAAACCTTAACATATTTAAGCAAATTGAAATACCACCAAGTATCTTTCCTGACCTTAATGACATGAAACTGGAAATCAACAAGATGAAAGCTGGAATATCTACAAATATATGGCAACTAAACAACACACTTTGACCAATGGGTCATAGAAATCAAAAAGAAAACAAATATTATCTTGAAATAAATGAAAATGAAAATACATGTCAAAATTTATAGGATACAGATTGCATCTAGAAGGAACATAACCTCAGCATAATAAGGGCCATATAAAACAAACCCACATCTAACAGCAAAAGCTATTCCGACAGGAACGTTTACAGTAATAAATATATGTATTAAGAAATTAGAAAAATATCAACCTAACTTTATACCTCAAGGAACTAGAAAAACAAGAACAAATTAAGTCCAAAGGTAGCAGAAGGAATGAAATAGAAACTAGAAAAATAGGATCAACAAAACTAAGAGCTGGTTTTTCAAAAAGATAAACAAGACTGATGAAACTTTAGCCAGAATAAGAATCAAAATAAGAATCTAAATTAGAGAAGACAAAACAACTGATACAACAGAAATACATAAGATCACAAGAGACTACTATGAACAGTTATATGTCAACAAATTAGATACCTACAAGAAATGTATAAATTTCTAGAAATATACAACTTACCAAGACTAAATCAGGAAGGAATAAAAAATCTGAGAATACCAGTAACAGGTAAAGAGATGAATCACTAAGCAAAAACCTGCCAATAAGAAAAGTCTTGAACCAAATAATTTCACAGGCAAATTCTACCAAACGTTTAAAGAAGAATTAATGCCAGTCCTTTCAGTGTCTTTCAAAGAATAGAAGAGGAGGGAACACTTCAAACTCATTTTACAGGGTCAGCATTACTAGATACCAAAGCCAGATAAAGATACAACAGAAAACTACAGACCAATACCCTTGATGAATATGTATGCAAAAATATTAGCAAAAAAAATTAGCTAACAAAATATTAGCAAACCAAATTCAAGAACACATTAAAATGAATACACACCATGATAAAATGGGATTTATCCCTGGGTTGCAAGGCTGGTTTTACATACATAAATCAGTAAATGTAATGAAACACCTTCATAGAATCAAAGATAAAAATCACATGGTCTTCTCAATCGATGTATAAAAAGCAACTGACAAAATGTAACACCCTTTTATGATAAAAACCCTAGACCAATCACGTCTAGAAGGAACATAACCTCAACATAAGAAAGGCCATATAAAACAACCCCACAGCTAACATTATACTCAGAAAAAACTGAAAGCTTTTCCTCTAAGATCAAGAAAAAAAACAAGGGTGCCTACTGTCACCACTCTTATTCAATATAGTACTGGAAGTCCTAGACAGAACAATTAGGCAGGATAAAGATATAAAAGACATATAAATCAAAGAGAACTAAAATTTTGCTCTTGGCAGATTATATAACTTTGTATATAAAAAAATCACAAAGATTCAATAAAAAAAACTATTGGAACTAATCAACAAATACAGTGAAGTTGGAGGATCGAAAATCAATATACAGAAATCAGCTGCATTTCTATATACTAATAACAAAACATCTGAAAAATAGGGGTGCCTGGGTGGCACAGCAGTTAAGCGTCTGCCTTCGGCTCAGGGCGTGATCCCGGCGTTATGGGGTCGAGCCCCACATCAGGCTCCTCTGCTGGGAACCTGCTTCTTCCTCTCCCACTCCCCCTGCTTGTGTTCCCTCTCTCGCTGGCTGTCTCTATCTCTGTTGAATAAATAAATAAAATCTTTTTAAAAAATCTGAAAAATAAAGACAGCTATCCCATTCACAATAGCATCAAAAACAGTAATATCTAGATTTAAATTTAAGGAAGAGAAAGATCTGTACAATAAAAAATACAAGCTTTGCTAAAATAAAGAACACACAAATGAAAAGATATCCTGTGTTCATGGATCAGAAGATTGTTAAAATGTCCATGCTACTCAAAACCAGCTCCAGATTCAATGCAACCCCTATGAAAATACCAATGGCACTCTTCACGAAAACAGGGAAAAATTCCTAAAATGTATATGGAACTACCAAAGACCCCAAATAGCAAAAACAACCCTGGGGGAAAAGAACAAAGCCAGAGGTAGCACATGTCCTGATTTTAAAATATACCACAAAGCTATATTAATAAAAAGAGTATGGTATTGGCATAAAAAATAGATACATAGACCAATGGAACAGAATAGAGAGCTCAGAATTCAACACTGTATATATAGCCAATGAATATTCAACAAGACAGCCAAGAATACCCAATGGGGAAATGATAGTCTCTCCAACAAATGGTGTGAAAAAACTGGATAAATATAAAGGACAATTAAATTGGAGCCCTATATTACACCATCCACAAAAATTAACTCAAAATGTAATAAAGACTTATCAGGTAAGACCTGATACCAAGCTTTTACCATAAAACTTCCAGAAGAAAATGTAGAGAAGAGAATCCTTGACTTTGGCATTGGCAATGTTTTTCTGGATAGGGCATCAAAGTCACAAACAACAAAGGCAAAAATAAAAGTTTTGGCACAGCAAAGGAAACAATTAACAAAATAAAAAGGTAACCTGGGAGAAAAGTTGTGCAAACCATATATCAGATAAGAAATTAATACCCACATCTGTAAAGAGCTCATACATTTTAATAAAAAAACACAATCTAATTTTAAAAATGGACAGACGAATTAAATAGACATTATTACAAAGAAGACATCCAAAGAGACAACAAGTACGTGGAAAGTTGTTCAGCATCACTAATCATCAGGAAAATGCAAATCAAAGCCACAGGGAGCTATCACTGCATTTGTTAGAATGGCTATAATCAAGAAGACAAGAAATTAATGTTGGCAAAGATGCGGACAAAAAGGAACCCTTATACACTATTGGTGGGAATGTATGGAGGGTCCTCAAAATATTAAAAATCAATCTGCCTCATGATCCAGCAATTCCTGCTCCCACATTTATTGCAACATTATTCACAATAGCAAGATCTGGAAACAATATAAATTCCATATATGAATGCATGGATAAAGAAGATGGTGTGTTTGTATGTGTGTGTAATATTCAGTCATGAGAGAGGAGGACATCCTTCCATTTGTGACAACATTAATGGACCTTGAGCATATTATGCTGAGAAGACCGCAAAAGACAAGTACTAGAGGATGTCACTTACATGTAGAATCTAAAAAAAGCCAACTCATAAAAATAGAAAGTAAAATGGTTATAATAGAGGATAGGACACATGTTGTTTAAGGGTACAAACTTCCAACAAATAGTAAATAAGTCCTAAAAATCTAATGCACATTGTAGTGAATATAGACAACAATATTATATTAGACAGCGAGAGCGGGAACACAAGCAAGGGGAGTGTGAGAGGGAGAAGCAGGCTTCCCGCCAAGCAGGGAGCCTGATGCGGGGCTCAATCCCAGGATCCTAGGATCATGACCTGAGCTGAAGGCAGACGCTTAAAGGCTGAGCCACCCAGGCGCCCCTAGATCTTAATGATCTTACCACTAAAATGAAAGAACAATTATTTAACTTGATAGGGGTGCTAATTATCTCTACAAGAGCAATTGTAACAATCTATAAATATATCGAATTAATGTACACTTTATACACTGTTATATGTCAACATATTTCAGTAATAAAGTCATGTCTTATGTGAATTTTTTAAAAACATTTAGTTCTGAATTTACATGTGTAAATTTTATTTTTTAAATATTGTATTTATTTATTTATTTGATAGAGTGAGCACAAGCAGGGGAGCATCAGGCAGAGGAAGAGGGGGAAGTAGGCCCCCTGAAAAGCAGGGAGCCCAATACGGGGCTCTATTCCAAACCCTGGGATCATGACCTGAGCCAAAGGCAGAAGCTTAACTGACTGAGCCACCCAGGTGCCCCTTAATTTTTAACAAATTCTAAATGAGCAAAGTTGTTCACACATTATCATCCAACACATTTGGTAATGTACAGAATTTTGGATCATTTTTCTTCCTTTTAACTTTTAGCATGAGTAGTCAAAGAGAGCTAATATTTATTTTTAATGTTGCATAATCTTTCTTTATGGTGTTTGTCAGTTTACTACATGACCTCAGAATTTTTAAATATTTAAAGTAGAACTATTTCAGGCTAATCTTTTATTTTACATATAAGAATTTTGAGAATAGTAATTTCTAATGATATATCAAGTGCTTTTTTTTCCTCCTTTAAGTAAGGACTGGGAATAGAATCACTGTGTCATGTTGTCCACTTCAATATTCTCCTTCTACACATTGAAATAACTCAGTACTTCCCTGGACAAACACATCATAATTTATGACTACGACCATTAATTAAATTTGGTAACAATTAGTTTTGGGGGTTTGTGTGGATTAAAGGGTTGCTGAAAATTTGATTACGTCTCTAAGTAATTACTGATATAGTTTGGTTTAGATTGGCCATTTTGCAATTTGTTTTCTATTTGAGTCATCTTTTTCACTTATTTTTCCTTTATCCTACCTTTTTCTAATATTTATTATTCTTTTTGTCTTTTCTATTCCACTGTATCTTTTATATTCATCTTAATTATTTTTAATTATACCACTTAACACACAAAGATATATTGCAATAGTATATTCATATTTTTTTTACCCATAGCCCTTTGTGTATTTATTGTCATGCTTTTTACTTTTCCCAATCAAAGCAGGAAAGAAAAAAAAAAAAGTGAAGGTAGATTAAGGGACTAATGAGACATCATCAAACACACCATTTGCATTATAGGGGTCCCAGAAGGAGAACAGTGTCAGAAAGGGGCAGAAAACTTATTTAAAGGAATAATAGTTAAAGACTCCTCTAACGTGAAGAAGGAAATGGACATCCAGATCCAGAAGGTCCGCAGAGTTAAAAGAAAGAAAGAAAGAAAGAAAGAAAGAAAGAAAGAAAGAAAGAAAGAAAGCAAAGAGACCCATACCAAGAAACATTATAATCAAAAGTTAAAGAGAGAATCTTAAATACAGCAAGAGAAAAGCAATTTTTTTTTTCAGCAGAAAATTTGTGGGCAGGAAGGAATGGCATGATATATTCAAAGTGCTGAAAGAAAAACACTGCCAACCAAGAATAATCTACTTGGCAAAGCGGTCCTTCAGAATTGAAGGAGAGGGGCACCTGGGTGGCGCAGTCATTAAGCAACTGCCTTTGGCTCAGGGCGTGATCCCGGCGTTCTGGGATCGAGCCCCACATCAGGCTCCTCCGCTATGAGCCTGCTTCTTCCTCTCCCACTCCCCCTGCTTGTGTTCCCTCTCTTGCTGGCTGTCTTTCTCTCTCAAATAAATAAATAAATAAAATCTTTAAAAAAAAATAAAAATAAATTAAAAAAAAGAATTGATGGAGAGATAAATAGATTTCTAGACAAGCAAAAACTAAAAGAAGTCATCACTAGAATGGCCTTAAAAAGAAATATTAAAGAGAATTCTTTAAGCAGATACTAAAGGGCACTAATTAGTAACAGGAAAACATATGAAAATAGAAATCTCATGGGTAAAGGGAAAGATAAAATTTGGAAGAAAGTAATGTTATAAAGGTAGTACTTGCTTATAAAGACAATATAAAGGTTAGATGACAAAAGTAGTAAAAATAAGTAAAACCACAATAATTTGTTAAGGGATGCACAAGATGATGTAAATTGTGACATCGATGACATAAATCTCGGGAGTGGGTGGTTAAAAAGGTAGAACTTTAGAATGCATTCAAACTTAAGTTGTTATCAACTTAAAATAGACTATTATAAGTATGTTGTTTTATGTCGGCTTTATGGTAACCACACAAAAGCATCTAAGCATAACACTAAAGAAAATAATCAAATCATAAGGTAAGAGAACAAATGAACAGAAGAACTACAAAACAGCCAGAACAGCATTAACAAAATGGCAATAAGTAGTACATACCGATCAAAAATCACTTTAAATGGAAATGGACTAAATTATCCAATAAAAAGACATAGAGTGGTTGAATGGATTTAAAAAAGACTCATATGCTGCCTAAAATAGACTCAATTTAGATGTAAGGAATTACAAAGACTGAAAGTGAAGGGATAGAAAGAGATACTGTATACAAATGTAAACAAATAGAAAGCTTGGGTAGCTATACTTATATCAGAAAAAATAGGGGCCCCTGGGTGGCACAGTGGTTAAGCATCTGCCTTCAGCTCAGGGCGTGATCCCAGCGTTATGGGATCGAGCCCCACATCAGGCTCCTCCGCTATGAGCCTGCTTCTTCCTCTCCCATTCCCCCTGTTTGTGTTCCCTCTCTCGCTGGCTGTCTCTCTCTCTGTCAAATAAATAAATAAAATCTTTAAAAAAAAAGAAAAGAAAAAAGAAACCTCAAGACAAAGAATGCAATGAGAGACAAAGGTAATTATATAATTAAAAGAGGGGTCAATCTAATGAGAGGATATAATAAGTATTTAGGTACTCAATATAAGAGAACCTAGATATATAAAGCAAATATTAACAGACCTAAAGGGAGAAATAGAGAGCAATACAATTACAGAGGACTTCAGTACCCCACTTTTACCAACAGGTAGATCATCCCAACAAAAAATCAATAAGAAAACACTGGATTTAAACAACACTTGAGATGAGATGGACCAACAGACACATACAGAGCATTCTATCCAAAAGCAATAGAATATACAATCTTCTCAAGTGCACATGGAATACTCTCCAAAATAAACCAGATATTAAGCCACAAAACAAGTCTTAACCAATTTAAGTTTGAAATCATATTAAGCATCTTTCTGGAGCACAATGGTATGACATTAGAGATTGATTACGAGGAGAAAACTGGAAAATTTACAACTATGTGGTTAAAAACAACATGCTACTGAACCATCAATGGGTCAAAGAATCAGGAGGGATATAAAAATAACGCCTTGAGACGAACGAGAACGGAACAACAACATACCAAGACTTAATGGGAAACAGCACAAGCAGTTGTGATGGGGAAGTTCATTGCAATAAATGCCTACATCAGAAAACAAAAATCTTAAATATACAACCTAACTTTACACATCAAGTAACTAAAAAAGGAAGAACAAATGAAGCCCAATGTTAGAAGGAAAGAAATAAAGAACAAAGTGGAAATAATGAAATAAAGACTCCAAAGACAATAGAAAAGATCAGTGTAACTAAGAACTGTGTGTTTTATATATATATATATATATATGTGTATATATATATATGTATATATATATATACACAGACAAAATTGGCAAACCTTTACCTAGACTCATCAATATCAGGGCCAATATCCCTGATGAACATCAAGAAAAAAAGAGGTCTCAATTAGAAAAGAAAGAAGCAGCATGAGAGTAGATACAGCAGATATACAAAGGATCGTAAGAGACTACTACCAATTATACACCAGTAACTCGGACAACCTAGAAGAAATTGAAACAGAAAATACAAATTGATAACTAGTATGGAGAATGAATGTGTAATTAAAAACCTGCCAACAAAGAAAAATGTAGGATTAGATGGCTTCCCCGGTGAATTCCACCAAACATCTAAAGAAGAATTAATTAATAACAATCCATCTCAACCTCTTCCAAAAAATAGAGGAGAACACTTCTGAACTCATTTTATGAGACCAGCAATATCCTGATACCAAAACCAGACCAGGACACTATGAGAAAAGAGAATTATGGGCCAATATCCCTGATGAACATTGATACAAAAATCCTCAAGAAAATATCAGCAAATTGATTTCAAAAGTATATTAAAGGGATAATATACCATGATCAAGTGGTATTTATTCCAGAAATGGGAAGATGTTTTGATATTTGAAAATCAATTTGATGCACTATATTAACAAAATGAAGGATAAAAATATGATATCAATAGATGCACAAAAACATTTGACAAAATTCAATATCCATTTATGATAAAAACTGTCAACAAAGTGGGTATAGAGAGAACATACCTCAACATAATAAAGGTCAAAAAGAAGACAAGCCCATAGCTAATATTATACTCAATGGTGAAAAGGTAAAAGCCTTTCCCTTAAGAACAAGGATGCCCACTTTTGCCTCTTCTAGTCAACATAGTTCTCAGAAGTCCTAGCCAGAGCAATTAGGCAAGAAAGATAAAAAAAATTATCCAAATAAGAAAGGAGGAAGGACAGGGCACCTGTGACTTAATTGGTTAGGCGTCTGACTCTTGATTTCAGTTCAGGTCATGATCTCAGGGTCGTGAAATCGAGCCCAGGGTTGGGCTCCACAGTGGGTGTGGAGCCCGCTTAAGATTCTCTCTCTCGGGGCGCCTGGGTGGCACAGCGGTTGGGCGTCTGCCTTCGGCTCAGGGCGTGATCTCAGCGATATGGGATCGAGCCCCACGTCAGGCTCCTCTGCTGTGAGCCTGTTTCTTCCACTCCCCCTGCTTGTGTTCCCTCTCTCGCTGGCTGTCTCTCTATCTCTGTCAAATAAATAAATAAAATCTTTAAAAAAAAAAAAAA
>NC_048237.1:24336947-24350418 GCF_002007445.2 Ailuropoda melanoleuca
AAAAAAAAAAAAAAAAAAGAAGTACAACTGTGACTGTCTACAGAGGATGTGATCTTATATATAGAAAATCCTGGACACTCCACCAAAAACCTATTAGAATTAAAAACAAAAAAGTAGCCAAGTTAGTAGGTAGAAGATCAATATACAAAAACCAGTTGTGTTTTTTATGCTGTCATGAACTATCAGAAAGAGAAATGAGAAAATAGTCCCATTTACATTTACGACAAAAGAATAAAATACCTCAGAATAAATTTAATCAAGTAGGTGAAAGACCTGTACATGGAAAACTATAAGAAACTGATGATAGAAATTGAAGACACAAATAAGTGGAAAGATTTTCCATGCTTGTATATGGTAAGAATTAGAACCGTTTTGGGTAGGATGGACATTTTAACAATCTACAGATTTAATGCAACTCTTATCAAAATTCCAATGGCATTTTTCACAGAAATAGAAAAATCAAGGAAGGAAAACAGTGTAACAGATGCAAAGACCACAAAGAACTTGGCATATTTAAGTAAGAGAAAGAAAGCCCCAATAACTGGAACCCAGAAAGAGAAGAGAAGACTTGTATAATGGAGCAGGTAGAAATCAGTATGTACAGTCTTACAGGCCAAGGTCAAAAATTTGGTTTTGGGGGCGCCTGGGGACAGGAGCAGTCATTGGGCGGCTGCCTTCGGCTCGGGGCGTGATCCCGGCGTTCTAGGATCGAGTCCCACATCGGGCTCCTCCGCTGGGAGCCTTCTTCTTCCTCTCCCACTCCCCCTGCTGTGTTCCCTCTCTTGCTGGCTCTCTGTCATATAAATAAATAAAATCTTAAAAAAAAATTTGGTTTTGATCCTAAATACAATAACAAGTCATTACATGATATTTTTGTTTTATGTTTTTGTTTTGTTTAACAGAGAGCTATGATCTGATTTCAGTTTTTAAAAGATAATATTAGTTGCAGTGTTCAAAGAATTCTTGTAAGGAAACAAGTGTGGGAATAGAGATACCAGAGTTAGTTCAGTTTAAAGATGATATGGATTTGAACTAGCACAATGACAGTGGAGATGGAGAGAAGTGAGCCGATTTAAGTTACTTTAGAGATAGAACAATCATGATCTATTGAAAAATTAAATATGGCATGTAGCCAAAAGACACAAAGAAAATTCCAGGGTTTTTCACTTGGGAGATGAGTCCTAGAACATTATGGTACATTGCAATATAGTTGTCAAGATGCTTAATTTCTTTCCACTAATTATATCATACAGATATTTTCCGGACAGTGCATAGATGATAAAATACAATGTAAGGAGAAATTAATTATGAATCAGAATCTGACTTTGGTAACTTACTTGCTGCACAGGCTCTCTCTCAAACCAAAAGCTATAAAAATAACTACCAAATGATTGTGAGAATTAAGTGAGATAATATAGGCAACAGTAATCTGCATACTACCTAGCACATAGTATCTATTCAGTGTGTGTTGGTTAAATCTGAATATAGATATATTCTGAAAAACTTAATGAATGATGGAAGATATCCTGGTACCATTGGATTAACTTTTTAACAGTTTTTTAATGTCAGGGATAGAAACTGACAAACACCCTATTCTGAGAAGGCATACGTTTTTTTTTTTCAAAAGGGTTCTTCAGATCTTAATTGTCAAGTTGAATATCAATCATATTTAGCTATACTTAANTATCTATTCAGTGTGTGTTGGTTAAATCTGAATATAGATATATTCTGAAAAACTTAATGAATGATGGAAGATATCCTGGTACCATTGGATTAACTTTTTAACAGTTTTTTAATGTCAGGGATAGAAACTGACAAACACCCTATTCTGAGAAGGCATACGTTTTTTTTTTTCAAAAGGGTTCTTCAGATCTTAATTGTCAAGTTGAATATCAATCATATTTNGTTGGATTAACTTTTTAACCGTTTTTTAATGTCAGGGATAGAAACTGAGAAACACCCTATTCTGAGAAGGCATACTTTTTTTTTTCAAAAGGGTTCTTCAGATCTTAATTGTCAAGTTGAATATCAATCATATTTAGCTATACTTAAAGAAGATAACTTGTAGATGCCATCGGTATATTTTCTAAAACGTGTTGCAAACTAAACTGTCAAAAGAGGGTATAAGGAAGACATTGAATAACTTGATGTTAGATTTTTAGGGATAAATTCCATCTCAACTCTTATGATTTGTGTAAGACAGTTAAATCTCTCTACACTGAGGTTTTCCCAATGGTAGCAGATGATCAGAGTATACTACATTACTTGTTGATGATAGTCAATCAGATGATGTTTATATTCATAAACAATCCCTTTCAATTCTAAAGCATTAATTCCTTCTGCAAATGTTTATTGAGCATGTGTTATGTCCCAAACCAAGCATCGACATTCTTAGAGCTAATAGTCTAGTTGTAGATAAACAGGCAATAATTGAATTAATGAATGACTCGATCAATANATATACTACATTACTTGTTGATGATAGTCAATCAGATGATGTTTATATTCATAAACAATCCCTTTTCAATTCTAAAGCATTAATTCCTTCTGCAAATGTTTATTGAGCATGTGTTATGTCCCAAACCAAGCATCTACATTCTTAGAGCTAATAGTCTAGTTGTAGATAAACAGGCAATAATTGAATTAATGAATGACTCGATCAATAACACAAGTAATAATTGAATTAATGAATGACTCAATAAAAACATAAGACCATTATTAAGGGCCAAGGAGGAAATAAACAGGAAGATGTGAGAAATGGATAGTAACTTGGACTGGGTGGGTTATTTTAGTCAATGTAGGCTCTACTAAGAAAGGAAATATCATTGCAACTAGAATGTGAAAGATGAAAGTAATTCAATGTTTCAATGCAATGAAAGGTAGAGTTCCAGAGCTACATAACAACAAATACAAATATCTAAACTAAGAATACAGTTAGATTGTTGGAGGAAAAGAAGAAAGCTAAAATGGACAGAGAGGAAGAAACAGGGTAGAGGATGATATAAGAAGAGGTGAGGTAGTGGGCAGGGGCCAGATTACTTATGACTGCAGAGGGTATGGAAAGCAGTTTGGATTTCCTTAAAGCACGACAGAGCATGATTAGAATATTTTAAACAATAGAGCTACATAGTTCAAAATAACCAATTGGTACAAAGGCAAAATTAGAGACAAAGAGATCATTTGGAGGTGGGTAATCATGGACATAGCAATCTTAGAGAAGATGAAAAGCAATAAACTTTGGGAAATATATTGCAAGTAGGGTTGACAGAAATTGATGATGGAGTAGATGTACAGAAAAGGGAAGTCAATAGTGATTCCTATGTAAATATAGACATAATACANGAGGTGGGTAATCATGGACATAGCAATCTTAGAGAAGATGAAAAGCAATAAAGTTTGGGATATATATTGCAAGTAGGGTTGACAGAAATTGATGATGGAGTAGATGTACAGAAAAGGGAAGTCAATAGTGATTCCTATGTAAATATAGACATAATACATATCTAATACATATGTATTAGGAACTGGATCAATGCTGACTGAGATGTAGAAGGCGGGGGGAGGGGACAGGAGCAAGATGATGAGAAGAATGAGGTGGAGCCGAAACAGAGTTCTATTTGAGACAGATGAAGTTTGGAATGCCCACTACACGACCATATGGCGTTGTTGGATAGGTAAGACAGTCAAGTATCTGGTTTTAGGACCCACAGCTGACAGGAAATGCCAAATAAGTGTTACTGTTACCAGCGCTAATAGTATGGCATTGTTATCTAACTATATCCAATATTCTAGATTGCCACTTGGAAGTCTAGATATCTACCCACCTGGCACCTCGAGAACAACATGTCTACAAGTAAATATGTCAGATCCTAAACTTGCTCACACCACGCGAAGAGTATTCCTGAACCAGATCCTAGGTTACAGTTGGCTGAACGCATTTGCTTTTTCTGTTCTCTCTTCTCTTCTCAGCAGTAATAGATGTTATACTTATAAAATGCATTTGAAAATTTGAGATACTACTTTTCGAATTCTGTAAGTTTAATGTGTTGTGAAAATATAAATAATCAATTGAAAAAACATTTTGAGTTTTCCCTTTTCCCCATCCGTATTCAAATCAAACATCCTACTTATCTTCCCAACACACTTAAAGTTTTATCAAAAGTATGTTTATGTTTCATGTTTTGGCACAACAGTCATCTTCTAAATGAAAAGCCTAAATTAAAATCGGTCAATTTTGAATTATTCTGATTGTATTGGAAATTTTTAAAAAAATATTTGGTAGGAAATGTTCTAAGTTTTCTTTTAGCTGTCAAAACATAAATTGATTTTCATTTTCTTCTTCGTCAATGAAATATAATTAAAATGGTAATATTCTCAACTGAGGGGGAAAACATTCAATTAAAAAACAATCTACTTTATTAAGTTAGAATTTAATTTCAGTTGTCATTACATGCAGCTGCATTAAAACACACTTCACCACTTATATCTGTTTTCAAGATATGTACGGAAATAGTTGTTTGTCAAGGATGTCACATTGTTTTAGTAAAAGCATGAGTCGTCTTAGGAAATGAAATGTTACCACCAAAATTGTAAAATATAATAATCCCTATCAGCAATTAATAACCTGTAACCAAAATGGACATATAAAAGAATCAAACCTTGTAATGAAATAGTCCTTAGGGACAATATTAGAAAAAAGTACTTAGAGGTTATTAAAGTCAGTATTTAAGTGGGTAGTTACTGTTGCATATAATTTGTATCTCTTTTTAAAAACTGCTTGCTGGAGAAGTAGCTTCCCTGTATTTGGTAATCTTTTAATCAAAAAGGCAAACAGGGGACGCCTGGGTGGCACAGCAGTTAAGCGTCTGCCTTCGGCTCAGGGCGTGATCCCGGCGTTATGGGATCGAGCCCCACATCAGGCTCCTCTGCTGGGAGCCTGCTTCTTCCTCTCCCACTCCCCCTGCTTGTGTTCCCTCTCTCGCTGGCTGTCTCTATCTCTGTCGAATAAATAAATAAAATAAATTAAATTAAAAAAAAAACAAAAACAAAAAACAAAAAGGCAAACAGAATCAAATGGTTTGTACATAACAAGTGTGCCAAACGCTGNTTAAATTAAAAAAAAAACAAAAACAAAAAACAAAAAGGCAAACAGAATCAAATGGTTTGTACATAACAAGTGTGCCAAACGCTGAATAGTGTATTACACAGAATCCTAAAACAAAGTTTTCACAAATTTTAATTATTGAATATCGTTTTGAGTCTTGGAAATAGTGCTTCAAATACATTTAATCCAGAATCTTCTTATATTGACAACACTACAAGGTAGGAAAAGTGTATTTTCTTTCCTTATCATTGACACTAACCCCTTTTTATATGACAAACTTTTCAGGAAACCAAGTAAAAACAGTTTAAAAATACTCATAAATCTAAGGATATTACACATATATTGTCTGTCTTTGTGTGCCTCAAGAAGGACCATGTCTTTCATAAAAGATTAGAAAATATAAACAAATATACAGGATGACCCATATGAAATTCCTAATATGTGATCACTTTTTATTTGCAAAACTATATTTATGGTTCAATATAATACATAAGAGAGCAGTAAAGATATTAATCAGTCTTGTATGTGTGAGATACCTACAAGGAGTTACTTTTCCAGTTGTGGTTAAGATTAAGTATAATCTAAGTTTTGTAAATAACTCAAACTTTTAAATAGCTAAAAACTCCATATGCATTTTTTAACTTTATTAGTTCACTTTGAAGTAATCATGTACAGAAAGGAAAAAAGAACTTTTTTTTTATTAAGATGAACTTGAGCATTCAATTTTGGTCTCACTATTATGTAGGAAACAGTAGTTTATAACTATTTAAAGTTTGTGTCTATTTTAAAGGGCATTTATTTTTTCTCTACTTTCACCTTATCATGTCTTCAGAACTTTCCAAAATCCATGTGCCACCTTAGCAGCTTCTCATGACATCATCTACCGTCTACCACATTGGCTTCTTAATACAAGCTTCATGTGATCTAAATAGTGAGAACTTTATCTTATGGGAAGTGAAATTGTGTGAAAGCTCGGTTATTAGAAAACTGCTATCTCAGTCTCAGACTTGTCAAGAAAGCCACCACTCTAGTGTTTGATTTTATCATGTAACTTTTCCCAGTTCCCATCTATGGTCTTGGGAAATCAAAGGAAACTCTGTACAGTGAGACCAGCAATTGTGGTTCAACACGAATCCATGAAAGGTCAGCTGCTTCAGTCTGAGCTTTTAGATTTGCATACATTAAATACAAAATCCAATACCCCACAGATTCAGTACTTCAGGCTTAGCAGAGAGAAGAGAGTCGGGGACTAACAATGCTACCTCCACAAACGTCCTGTACATAAATAGCTCAGGTGACAGGCCTTACCTGTTCTTGACTTATCACAGACAGGGAAAAATCCGTGACCCAAAATTCGTAAGAAACATGGCAACTCACTAATGGAAGGGTTGGTTTTTGTTCACTAAAATTAAGTCAGAAAATTCTGAGAGTAATTCTATAATTAATATATGCCTGAAATTAAGAGTCCATTATCATCTCAAAGGCAAAGCAGGGCCTCTTTACCAGTAGATAATGTTTTTCTGTTTAAAAAATGTTTTTACCTTTGGTTTCATTTTACCATTAGTAACATCTAAGGTATATAAAATCCCACTTTACTGTTGAGGAAAAGTAAGCCAAATGAATTAGGTTTGCTCAAGTTGACTCAGCAAGTGGCAGAAATAAAGCTAAAATTCTTACTATCCGACTCCATACCCATCTCTCTTTTATGTCATGCAAGTTCTTTTTACATACAGTGTTGGTTTCAGAGGCACACCACAGTCATTGACAGTTCTAGACATCACTCACGGCTCACGACGGGTGTAGTCACCATCCGTCACTATAACGTTATTACAATATTACTGACTATATTCCCTATGCCGTACTTTTCATCTCCATGACTTACTGATAACTAGAAGTTTGTACCTCTTAATCCCCTTCACCTATTTCACTATTACACTGTGGAATATTTTTAATGCTAAGCATATTATGGGATATACAAAGAGAGCCTCACTAAAGCTTGAACATTTGCATTTTGCTGTCCTTTGTTCCCTGATCTGGAGACCACAGTCAATTCCTGTCATTAAGTGACATTTTATTGCTTACAGTCATGGTCACTGAAGAATCAATGACACCCTTGAATTCAATATCGGTCTAGTAGCTGTTAACTATGTTTAAGCCCTAAGAGAGGAGCTAGGAGAGGACTCTGAGTGGAATAAACAAAACCAAATCAACAAAACAATAAATCAAATACAAAATAAGACAAAAATGAAGCATTTACAATAAAATACAAATAACCAAAAAACAAAACAAAACAAACAAAAAACCAAAAACAGTTCAAGAAATTCAGGTTTTGCATAGCTATTTTAATCGTTAGTAAAAAATTTATGTATATTCTTCATTTTTTTGTGCTATTCCAATTAATGAATTTGGAGGGAAAAAAAGATAACACAGCAAGTTTAGATTTTTCTTTACATGGTTCTCTCCTACCAGTTGAAGCGTGACTAATTCTTTAGCTTTAAAAGTTTAAAAAAAACTAAAAATCTTGGTGTTTTGTGTTCTCACATACTTTTGCATTGCCTTCTTGTGTAGGATACTTAGAAAACTAAGCTCTAGAAACATTTTTTTATGATTTCTTTACCAGCGTTATCAGTACTTACTACTCTGTACAAACATGTTTTGAGAACACTATTACCATTGACGACAGCTAATTTTGCTAAACGTGTTTTGGTTTTCTACAGCAATATGGTGGTAGCATTAGGAATTCAATGCACTTTTACATATCTTTGGGTAGGAAAAAGGCAGATGTAAACTGCAATCAAATTGTTGTTGGGGTGTGTGTGCATCATGGTATTACCAAATAAAGATCTTAGTCCATGCATGGAATAAGTAAGAGGATGAAATTGGCCAGGAATAATGTGTAAGGTCAATGAATTTAGGTTTCCTAACTCTGAAGACATTTGTAGACAAGCCCAATAATATTAAAATTTTAGATATCAGAAAAAATGCAGTGCTAAAGACATAAGCATTGATACTCCTGAGGCAATGTACAGTTTAGCCTTCACTGGGAAGACAAGAATATTGCTGTGCAGTGGACTGGAGGGAACTTGAATTAGCTCAGTCAATTAAGTCATGATTAATTTATGTGAGATCCTGCTCTCCTGAGTCTATAAAAGCCAAGACTTTAGTTAACTGGCAGTATTTAGTTTAATAAAAGTAAAGTCTTTAAAAATGAATTCTAGAGAGAGAGAAAAAAAATCTACTGACACAATAGACAGCAAGATTCCCATTTTAATTTGTGTCAATGGAAGTTAAAATTAATTTAGAAACTGATAAGAACAGGGTTGCTCCCTTCAAATGGATAACCAAATTTCCCAGATAGTCATTAGCATGGCTCCTACAGCAGCTCTGCCGGGCCCTGCGACAAATCTTAAGGACGCCTGCATGAGAGCGAAGGCTTTCTTCACAGCAATTGCTGCCACTAGCGAGACTTCCTGTTCTCTCTGGGTCTAACAAGAACATTCAATTGCTAGTACCTTCGGTCAAAAATGATTCTCCAGGGGCTGTGAGTAGATTTGCATTACTCTAATTATCCATCTGCACATACTGCATGAGCCTAATGGGCCTTTGTGTGTTTAGGGTATACTGAGAGAGGGTATATGCTGTTATAGACCTAGCTGGGTTCCTAAGCCACAGAGAAAGTAACAGAGGCTTAGTCAATCTGTTCAAGGAAAAAGCAAAACTGAATCTTAAGGAAAATGTCTAAGCTCCATTCACACAGCGGCTCAGATAGTCTAAATATTGTGCAAAACATGGGATGGAGACAGAATCAGCAACTGGAACCGATCTTTCTTTACAAGAAACCAGTGAGGGAGGGACACACCTTTAGGAATATCTCCTTAGCTCATGAAGAGAAATTGTGTAACTGATTTGACTCACCTCGTTTTTCAGAAACATTTGAGAAAACCCGACGTCTGTACACTGAGTTCTAGAAAAGTCATGAATAATGTCATCACACGGGACTGACACTGATTGAGCAATACCTGTGTGCGATGCAGTGACTGTATCCTACGAGTCAGATAGCACGCTTCCTACATCACCATCTCTGGCTACGGCTAGACCAGACCGCAAAGCAGCTGGGAACTCCGATCTGCAGCCAGACTACCAGGTTTCCATTCTGATTCTGTCCTCTACTAGTTGTGCAGTCTGAACAATGTAACTTCTTTGACCTCAGCTGTTTGATATCATAGGGATGATAAAGGTCTCCACTCTACAGGTTATCATGAGGATGAAGTAAAGTATGTATTTTGCCTGACATGTAGTAAACACTCAGGAAATATCAGCTCTAGTTTTTATTTGTTTTCTTAATGTCACTTACCACCTTAGTTGCAGAATATATGAGGTGATATCTGGCTAGAGCATACAGCTGCATGGTTCTAAGCCCTTTGTTTTGTGCCCAGAAAGAAAAAAGAGCAGAATGGGATGAATTAGAACCATCTGTTTACATATTCGTTATTTTTTTATCATTATTTTTAATATGTCAACATAATGCTGTTGTCCATGTATTATAAATCTTAAAATGTCATACAAAATGTTGAAATCACATTTAATTTACTTTTTACTTATGTACTTTATATATGCTTTATACTTCTATAATTATAAGTATACTTCTATTTATATTTGTTTGTACTATTTATACTATCGATTTTTAACACAGACTCACACAGGAGAAAACCATACCTGAGATTTTTTCTGAAACTTAACATTTTTCCTGTGTTCCTAGGAATTCTGGCTAAGGGCACCGTGTCAGATATGAAGTAGCTGTTCAAAAAAATGACAGCGCAAAAGACACGCTCGCCATGATTGTAAATGCCTAAGTGCCCACATTATCCTTCATGAACCACACGCTTCAAGTTGTGATCAAGCACAGCCATCTGTCCTCCTCACAGGCAATGTGGCATGAACAAGGAGGCCCATCTTTGTGACAGGCCATGTTTCACTGCCGGCATGAGAGGGTTTTTTGTTTTTTTTTGTTTTTGCCCGCAGTCAGTCAATAGATAATGATACAGCTCAAATGTGTCATTCTTTCAACAGTAACATGGCTACTACTGGTCTAGAAAATCAACAATGCCTTACTCACATTGAAGCATGAACTGTACAATGGAAAGAAGGTGTTTTGACAACAATAGCACTTGTTGTGTTAGGGTCTTGAAAACAGAACCAAAGAGATAAAGTATGATAAGTGTCCTGTTCTCTGCAGTGGATATGACAATGCCCTTGTGTAATGACAGACTGATGTCTCCATAGGGGAAAATAACAAAAATGAACTACTTTCTAGGTCTAACAAGGCTGTATCACTAGAAATAAATTTTAAAAATTGGTTAGGAAAGAGTCGAGGGAGTTAAGATGGTGGAAGAGTAGGGGACCCCTTTTTCAGCCAGTCCCCTGAGTCGAGCTGGATAGGTACCAGACGAGCCTGAACATCCACAGAATCAGCCTGAGACGCAGGAAGATACATCTGGATCTCTACAAATGAACATCTCCAGCACTTTATTGAGGTATGAAGCGAGGAGCCATGAAACCGTGCACAGATATCAGAAGATAAACGGAAGGGGGGAGGGAGCCGCCGTGTTTGGGTGCTGGGAAGCGGTAGCCACCTGCACAGGGGAGCAGGCGGACTCGCGGACTGGCACCTGTGAGAAAACAGACTGGGACCGTGAGCCGGGAGCGTGTGCCACCAGACTGAGACCGGGAGCTCCGGGAATGCGCGGGGGCAGCGGGTGGCTGGTGGGGTTAGAAACACAAGGACAGAGACACGCCAGCCCTGGAAGTGAAGGCTGGGACACCGGGTGTGGGGCGCACATCCCGGGAAGCTGCAGGGTTGAGCAGAACCAACAGAAACAGACTTGAAGTGGCCAGAACATCAGTGGAGAATGGTCCGCAATCCCTCTGTTCTGAGACAAGGGTCTGAGATTCGGCCACTGCTGCTCTGACTCTCAGAAGAGGCACAACAAACCGCCAGGGAAAGCTGCCAGAGAACAAAAGCCTGGAAATACCGGCTCACAGGGTGCCCATCCCCATGCTCCCTCGCATGGAGGGACATGGAGACTCTACCCAAACAGGGTTGCCTGAGTATCGGCAAGGGAGGCCCCTACCCCAAAAGGCAGGCTGAAAAATCAAGAAGCCCACATCCCTAAGATCCCTATAAAACAAGGGCGCACGGCCTGCGTCCCGGTCAATAATTTGGGCTCTGGACAACCCCGTAACCTTTCCTCATCAGAATGATGAGAAGGAGAAATGCCCCCCCAGCAAAGAAAAGACAATGAGTCTGTGACCTCTGCCACAGAACTGATGGATATGGATATAACCAAATTATCAGAAATGGAATTCAGAGTAACAATGGTCAAGATGATGTGTAGACTTGAAAAAGGTATTAATGAAAATGTCAATGAGAATAGAGAATCCCTAAGGGTGGAAATGAGAGCGAACCCGGCAGAAATTAAAAATTCTATGAACCAAATGCAGTCAAAACTAGAGGCTCTGACAGCCAGGGTGAATGAGGCAGAAGAAAGTATCAGTGAATTGGAGGATGGGTTAGTAGAAGAGAAAGCTAAAATAGAATCTGGACTCAAAAAAATCCACGCTCAAGAATGTAGGTTACGGGAGATTACAGACTCAATGAACCGTTCCAATGTCAGAATCATTGGCATCCCTGAGGGGGTGGAGAAAAACAGAGGTCTAGAAGAGATATTTGAACAAATTGTAGCTGAAAACTTCCCTAATCTAGCAAGGGAAACAAGCATTCGTGTCCAAGAGGCAGAGAGGACCCCATCCAAGCTCAACCAGGACAAACCTACGCCACGGCATGTCATAGTGCAATTCGCAAATATTAGATCCAAGGATACAGTATTGAAAGCGGCCAGGGCAAAGAAATTTCTCACGTACCAAGGCAAAGGTATCAGGATTACGTCAGACCTGTCTACAGAGACCTGGAATGAGAGAAAGGCTTGGGGGGGCATTTTTAAAGCTCNTGGTTGGGGGGGGCATTTTTAAAGCTTTTTCAGAGAAAAACATGCAGCCAAGGATTCTTTATCCAGCAAGGCTTTCATTCAGAATTGATGGAGAGATAAGGACCTTCCAGAATCGCCAATCATTAACCAATTTCGTAACCACGAAACCAGCCCTACAGGAGATATTAAGGGGGGCTCTATAAAGGTAAAAAGGCTCCAAGACTGATACAGAACAGAAAGTCACAATCTATAGAAACAAAGACTTTACTGGCAACATGGCATCATTAAAATCATATCTCTCANTCTCTATCAATCTAAATGGCTTCAATTCTCCCATAAAATGCCACAGGGTTGCAGATTGGATAAAAATACATGACCCATCCATTTGCTGTCTACAAGAGACTCATTTTGAACCCAAAGATGCATTCAGACTTAGAGTAAGGGGATGGAGTACCATCTTCCACGCAAATGGACCTCAAAAGAAAGCTGGAGTAGCAATTCTCATATCAGATAGACTGGATTTTAAACTAGAGGCCATAGAGAGAGATACAGAAGGGCACTATATTATTCTTAAAGGAAGTATTCAACAAGTGGATATGACAATTATTAATATATATGACCCCAACAGGGGAGCAGCTAGATACACAAGCCAACTCTTAACCAGAATAAAGACATATATGGATAAAAATACATTAATAGTAGGGGACCTCAACACGCCACTATCAGAAATAGACAGATCACCTAAGCAGAAAATCGACAAACAAACAAGAGCTTTGAATGCCATACTCAACAAGTTGGACCTCATAGATATATATAGAACAGTACACCCCAGAACCAAAGAATACTCATTCTATTCTAATGCTCATGGAACATTCTCAAGATAGACCATGTTCTGGGTCACAAAACAGGTCTCAACCGATATCAAAAGACTGAAATTATTCCCTGCATATTCTCAGACCACAACGCTCTGAAATTGGAACTCAACCACAAGGAAAAACCTGGAAGAAACTCAAACACTTGGAGGCTAAGAACCATCCTGCTCAAGAATGACTCGATAAACCAGGAAATCAAAAAACAAATTAAACAATTTATGGAGACCAACGAGAATGAATACACAACGGTCCAAAACCTATGGGATACTGCAAAGGCAGTCCTAAGGGGGAAATACATAGCCATCCAAGCCTCACTCAAAAGAATAGAAAAATCTAAAATGCAGTTTCTATATTCTCACCTCAAGAAACTGGAACAGCAACAGAGGGACAGGCCTAACCCACTGATGAGAAAGCTGGTGACCACGATTAGAGTAGAAATCAATGAATTAGAAACCAGGAGTACAGTAGAGCAGATCAACAGAACTAGAAGCTGGTTCTTTGAGAGAATC
>NC_048237.1:24350785-24391116 GCF_002007445.2 Ailuropoda melanoleuca
CGTTACCTTGGAATTAACTTAACCAGAGACGTAAAGGACCTATATCCTAGAAACTATAGATCACTTTTGAAAGATATTGAGGAAGACATAAAAAGATGGAAAAATATTCCATGCTCATGGATTGGAAGAATTAACATAGTTAAAATGTCCATACTACCCAGAGCAATCTACACTTTCAATGCTATCCCGATCAAAATACCGAGGACATTTTTCAAAGAACTGGAACAAATAGTCCTTAAATTTGTATGGAACCAGAAAAGGCCCCGAATCTCCAAGGAACTGTTGAAAAGGAAAAACAAAGCTGGGGGCATCACAATGCCGGATTTCGAGCTGTACTACAAAGCTGTGATCACAAAGACAGCATGGTACTGGCACAAAAACAGACACATCGACCAATGGAACAGAATAGAGAACCCAGAAATGGACCCTCGGCTCTTTGGGCAACTAATCTTTGATAAAGCAGGAAAAAACATCCGGTGGAAAAAAGACAGTCTCTTCAATAAATGGTGCTGGGAAAATTGGACAGCTACATGCAAAAGAATGAAACTTGACCACTCTCTCACACCATACACAAAAATAAACTCCAAATGGATGAAAGACCTCAATGTGAGACAGGAATCCATCAAAATTCTAGAGGAGAACATAGGCAACAACTTCTATGACATCGGCCAGAGCAACCTTTTTCACGACACATCTCCAAAGGCAAGAGAAATAAAAGATAAAATGAACTTATGGGACTTTATCAGGATAAAGAGCTTCTGCACAGCCAAGGAAACAGTCAAAAAAACTAAGAGACAGCCCACGGAATGGGAGAATATATTTGCAAAGGACACCACAGATAAAGGACTGGTATCCAAGATCTACAAAGAACTGTTTCAAACTCATACGTGAAAAACAAATAAACAAATCAAAAAATGGGCAGAAGATATGAACAGACACTTCTCCAATGATGACATACAAATGGCTAACAGACACATGAAAAAGTGTTCAAAATCATTAGCCATCAGGGAAATTCAAATCAAAACCACACTGAGATACCACCTTACGCCAGTTAGAATGGCAAAGATAGACAAGGCAAGAAACAACAATTGTTGGAGAGGATGTGGAGAAAGGGGATCCCTCCTACATTGTTGGTGGGAATGCATGTTGGTACAGCCACTCTGGAAAACAGTGTGGAGGTCCCTTAAAAAGTTAAAAATTGAGCTACCCTATGACCCAGCCATTGCACTACTGGGTATTTACCCCAAAGACACAGACATAGTGAAGAGAAGGGCCATATGCACCCCAATGTTCATAGCAGCATTGTCCACAGTAGCTAAATCATGGAAGGAGCTGAGATGCCCTTCAACAGATGACTGGATTAAGAAGTTGTGGTCCATATATACAATGGAATATTACTCAGCTATAAGAAAGAATGAGTTCTCAACATTTGCTGCAACATGGAAGGCATTGGAGGAGATAATGCTAAGTGAAATAAGTCAAGCAGAGAAAGACAATTATCATATGATTTCTCTCATCTATGGAACATAAGAACTAGGGACATCGGTAGGGGACGAAAGGGATAAAGAAAGGGGGATAATCAGAATGGGGAATGAAACATGAGAGACTACGGACTATGAGAAACAAACTGAGGGCTTCGGAGGGGAGGGGGGTGGGGGAATGGGATAGGCTGGTGATGGGTAGTAACGAGGACATGTATTGCATGGTGCACTGGGTGTTATACGCAACTAATGAATCATCGAACTTTACATCAGAAACCAGGGGTGTACTGTATGGTGACTAACATAATAAAAAAAAACATTAAAAAAATTGTTTAGGAAAAAAAACCACACACAGAAACATAGAGACCTTGTATGTCTGTACAAAATCAGGTACCCTTTTGGACATTGAGGAAAATGGTAAAAACAATTGTTATCCCATGTGCCTATTACTCAAAACCTTATTTTGGAAATTAACAAGTTTATTTTCTTATAAAGGAACACCTGCCCATTGTAAGCAACTTGGAAAATATAGATGGACAAAAAGGATTATTTAAATAATTCATTATCCCACTACCTACTTTTGCAACAGCACAACACATTTTATACAGAGAAACTACTGTGATCCTTCCAAACTGTTGATCTGCTCTGAGCCCCATAATGGCTCTCTGCACACCTAAAATAAAATATATTTCCATGCCTCACAGCCCAAATGACCTGAGTTTGGACACACTCACTTCCTCCCAAATTTCCCGCCATTCTCCCACCGGCTCCTTTTGCTCCAAACAAGAATTGAACTGATATTTATCAAACGTGCCAAGCACAGGACGTTTTCTCAGCTACTTCGTGATTGTAATATACCTCCCCCGGATGCTCGGCCTTTGCTGTGCATTGTGTTCACATCTCGGCGCAGACGTCATCCCCTCAGAGGTCCTCCCTCTCTAACAGCCCCACCTAAAGCAACCGACCTCCATGACACCCTGTCCTCTACCCTGCCATTTCCTAACTTCTCTACCACTGGTCACTGCTTCACTTTACATTGCTATTCATTTGATGATCTCCATGTTGTGTAAATCCACTAACACGCAAGCTGCTTGAGGATGGGAACTCGATCTGTTTTGTTCATCAGAGTATCCCCAGTGCTGATAAAGTTCTTGACCCACAGTGTGCTCTCAGTATTTGTTGAATAGGGGTGCCTGAGTGGTTGAGTGTCTGATTCTAGGCTTTGGCTCAGGTCATGATCTCAGGGTCATGAGATTGAGCTCCACATTGGACTCCATGATCAGTATGGAGCTGCTTCTCCCTTTCCCTCTGCCCCTCCCCTACTCTCTCTAATAAATAAGTCTTTAAAATAAGTAGCTATTGAATAAATGAATACCCAAGGTTAACATTTAGGTTATTAAAGTAAAAAAATAATGTTTGGGGGTGCTTATTTGTGCCATTCTTCTAAATGTTTTACATGTTAAAATTATGAATGAGGAAACTGAGGCACAGGGATGTTGAATAATTTGCCCAAGATGGAGTTAGGAAATGATGGCACTAGACTATGAACCCAAGCAGTCTGACCTCAAAGCCAAACTCTGAATCACTAGCTCTTCCTCTCCTTTCTCTGTCTCTCTCACGCACATATACTCACATGCACAGTAAGCACACACAGTCATACCGGACAGAGTGTTTGCAGTATACTTTCCCACATAATTAAATATCCTCTGGCAGCATCATTTCATGCCTGTGCCATATTCCACTCTGTGAATTTGCCAGAAGAGTTTTTTTTGGGGGGAGGGGCATATTTCAATTTTATTTTTTTTATTTAGATTCAATTAGCCAACATATAGTACATCATTCATTTTTTATATACTGTTCAATGATTCCTTAGTTGCATATAACACCCTGTGCTCATCACATCACATGCCCTCCTTATTGCCCATCACCCAGTTATCCCCATCCTCCCACCTACCACCTTATCTGCAACCCTCAGTTTGTTTCCCAGAGTCAAGAGTTTCTCATGGTTTGTCTCCCTCTCTGATTTCTTCCCATTCAGTTTTCCCTCCCTTCCCCTATTGTCCTCTGCACTATTCTTTATATTCCACATATGAGTGACAGCATATGGTAATTGTCTTTCTCTGATTGACTTATTTCACTTTGCATAATACCGTCCAGTTCCACCCATGTCGATGTAAATGATAGGTATTCATCCCTTCTGTTGTATTCCGTTGTATATATGAACCACGTCTTCTTTATCCATTCATCTGTTGAAGGACATCTTGGTTCCTTCCACAGTTTGGCTATTGTGGACATTACTCCTATGAACATTGAGGTGCATGTGCCCCTTCTTTTCACTACATCTGTATCTTTGGGGTAAATACCTAGTAGTGCAATTTCTGGGTCATACGGTAGCTCTATTTTTAACTTCTTAAGGAAACCGTTATCATACGATGGACACTTAGAGCTGTTTTTCCTACACTACTGTTATAATTAATGCTATCTTCCATAAATCAAATTATCAGATTAAAATGATGGTCTCCAGGGTTTTTTAAAAATATTATATTAGCAAGTTGTTCTCCAAAAAATTTTTTTCATATCCTTACACACCTGAGTGTATATATATTAAATTTTAATCATTTTGATAAAAAGTTTGTATTTGAATTTTAATTATTAATGTTTGCTTTCTAATGGGGTTGAACATTTTTTATAACTATTCATTTTTGGAGTTCCCCTTTTCATTGAGTAAAATTTTTAAATTTGGTCTTATAGAATTCTAGCATTCATGTGTTATGTATAGTAATACTTGGTCATATATTTTGAAATCCTTTTCTAGTTTATAATCTCCTTGAAATTTGTCTTATATCAAAAAGAAATTTCAGTTATATAATTCTGTGTGTGTGCACATGCATGTGTCTTTTATTCTATTACCAATTAGTTGTATACATTATTAAACAAATGTCCTAATACCTATAATATTCAAGCTGCTTCCAAGTCCTTGGTTTCACTTGCATGCTTTCATTCTAGAATGGAAACCAGGTTTGCAAGCACTGTGTTTTGGCAAATGTCTGTCTTTGATACTAAACAGTCATTGGACACACCTGGTATTTCCCCTAAAAGTGAAGAATTAGTCAAAAGAAAGCAAATAAAAAAAGACTAACATTTTGGTCTGCATTTCACCCACCGATTGACTTGGCCTCCTGTCTGTCTGGGACTACCAGAGAAGCAAGGATGTAGATGGTGGTACTTGTGCAAAAGAGGAAAAGTGCCAAAGTTATTTTATGATTTTACATTTTATCTTCACCTAACTGGCTACTGAGTAATTTATTGCAAAACTGTGCCAGGCCAAAAAAGAGGCATTTACTTTTTGACAGTGGGATGGTGAGCTCAGAATGAACTTTGTACTAGGTGCTAAGTGATTACGTGCGTGCGTGTGTGTGTGTGTGTGTGTACGCATGCATATATATATCTTAGAGGACATCTAAAAGAGAACAAGAACAGAATCTTTTGAGAGCCTCTCTTGAAGAAGAGTATCCCCAGTTTCTAGAGAAAAAAGATAAAGCCAAACTGGAACAACTATAGAGCAGAGGGAAGTATACTACACTATGGATAAAATTTTTAAAATAACCTTTTGGTAAAATACAGGCCATTTGTTCCAAAGAATAATTTAACTCTTCTCAATAAATAATGACATTGTATTAAGTCTCATGTTAAAAGAACCCCTTTAGATGCTGAAACTACTCTATCCAACTGGCACTAGAATAAATCACATTGGTTCTAAGCCTTTTAAAATGTCGCTATTACCCTACCCCAAGCAACCATCAACTCTGACCTGGAACACTGCGATGGCTTCCTAATGGGCTTCCCTGAGTCCACATTCAGTGCCTTCCACACTTTAATCTCTATACAACAGCCAAAGTTTAAGTAGGGCTGCCTTCTATCAAGGAATGCCATGGTACTATTTATACTAACGCCTTTGTAATGAATGTTTCAGGCAACGTCACAGGAAAGAATTCATTATTTTCATAGCAAAGTGGAGAAACAAACATCATTCCTCTCCATGTCTACTTATGAACCCTGGACACAAAATATTAGGTACCTTCTGCTTCTGTGAGCAAAGCATCTTTTCCTATGTCTCGGTAAGACATTACTCCAGGAAGTGATTATTACACCAAACAGTAGTAATCATTTGATTTCAGGTTACAATTCTGAAACTTGGTGTTCCTAATCTCCCTGGCCAGTCCTAATTATCTATTGGTGATTTTTGCTCCTCTTCACAAATTTTGGAATAGCTGTGTCTATTCTCTCCTCTTCTGAAGTTATACTTTAGCTGAACGCACCCAGCCCCATGACTTTATATGGCGTGGGTACACTAACAAACTGGAAATGTGCATCTGGCTTTGATCTCTTCCTTGAGTGACCATTTCATAAATGCATCCACATTCAACATCTTTTTTGAATGTCCAATGGACAGTTCAAATTTAACAAGTCCAAAACAGAACTCTTGAATTGTTTTTCTGATCCCTAAAGTGTCTGCATTTCAGAAACTGGGCAGAAAAAATCCACTCTATTGTTCGGCTCTAAACCTGTAGTCATTCTTAACTCTTGCCTTTCCGTCATCTACTCACCAAATTTTACCTCCACAATCAAAATATACAAAAATAAAATTCAGAACCCAAAACCTTCTCACTACTGCTACCACACTGGTCCAAACGTCAGCTTCTCTTTTGTGGACTACTGCGACAATTTCCTAACTGGTTTTGCTGTGTCCAACCCGGCTCCAAATACCCTCTGTTTTTCACACTGCACCTAGAGTGGTGTGTTTAAAATGCAAATCTGATCATTTCACTCTCCTGCTCAAAGTCACCCCAACTGTATTTGAATGAAATCCATTTTTCTTACATTTTCTTCATGCCCTGGCCCCATGCTCTGCTCCCTGACCTGAATCTTGTAATTCTTCAATTCTTCTCCTCTAGTATTACTGTCTTCTTGGTGGCTTCTCCAAGCCAGGAACAATCTCAACTCACAGCATTTTCCCTTTGGTCATCATGACTCAAAGGCTTTTTCCCAAATCCCAACACCTTCCTACATACACACAAACTTTCACAGGACCTTTTAGTACATTCAGGATCTGCATCAACGTCACCCTCTCAGAGAGGTCTGCACTGTTCACACCACTGTTCACACACATCTCCCATTGTTCTAGATCTTTGTGTGTTGCTTCCTTCATCTTCGTAGTGTATTATATTGGTAGCTGTTCAGTTGCATATTGCCTTTCCTCCTCACTAGAATGTAAATTCCACGAAGTCAGGGAAATCACTGGTATAGATCCTCTATGTCCCAAGTGTCTATATGTCCAGTGTCTAGAATGGTACCCAGCACATAGCAAGTGTTCTACAAGTTTTTTGGATAAATTATTATATTAGCTAACAGTCAATATTGTCACCTAACATTGCCTTGTTTTGCAATGGACTTGAACTATTAAGACATATGGCAAAACTAATGCAAAAATTATCAAAATAACTTTAAAAAGAAATCGGTAGATATAAATATATAGAAATGCTACCAATTTCTGGGTGTTAATTTTATATCCTGTCACTTTACTAAATTTACTTATTACTTCTAGGTTTTTGGTAGAGTTTTCAGGATTTTCTATGTATAGTATTATGTAGTCCACAAATAGTGACAGTTTAACTTCTTTCTCTGACATTGGCCATGGCAACATTTTTCTAGATATGTCGCCCAAGGCAAGCGAAACTAAAGCAAAAATAAACTATTGGAGCTCCACCAAAATAAAAAGCTTTTACACAGCAAAGGAAACCATCAACAAAACAAAAAGACAACCTACTGAATGGGAGAAGATATTTGCAAATGACATATCCAATAAGGGGTTAATATACAAAATAAAGAACTTATACAACTCAACACCAAAAAAAAAAAAAAACTGATTTAAAAATGGGCAGAAGACCTGAATAGACACTTTTCCAAAGAAGCCGTACAGGTGGCCCACAGACATATGAAAACATGCTCATCATTACTAATAATCACAGAAATGCAGATCAAAACCACCATGACAGATCACCTTATACCAATTAGAATCGCTAAAATCAAAATGATGGGAAATAACAAGTGTCGGCAAGACTGTGGAGCCAAAGGAAATCTCATGCACTATTGGTGGAAATGTAAATTGGTATAGCAACTGTTCAAAACAGTATGGAGGTTCCTCAAAAAATTAAAAATAGAAATCCCATGTGATTCCACTATTAGGTATTTACCCCAAAGAAAATGAAAACACTAATTTGAAAAGATGTATGCAACCCCCCATGCTTATTGCAGCATTATTTACAAAAGTCAAGATATGCAAGCAATCTAAACGTCCATCAATAGATGAATAGGGTAAAGAAAATGTGGTATATATATACAGTGGAATATTACACATCTATAAAAACAGATGAAATTGTGCTATTTGAGACAACATAGATGGACCTGGAGGTGTTACGCTAAGTGAAAGAAGTTAAACTGAGAAAGACAAATATTATATAATTCCACTCAAGTGGAATCTTACAAATGAATAAGTAAACAAAAAGCAGAATCAGACCTATAAATACAGACAACTGATGGCTGCCAGAAGGGAGAGTGTGAGGAGTTAGACAAAAATGGAAATTAACAGTTCAGATTGTTTTTCCAGACTTATATGTACTTATTGTCTTTTTTGTTTTATTATCCATTAAGAGAAAGTCACTGTTTCAAAGATCATAATGTTTGTAATTGATCACATATATGTTTTAGAATTCTTTATTCCCATTTCAAGTTGCCTGGGTGTTTTAGTTAGATAACTTGTTTTCTGTATACATGAGTTTTCAGAACTATATTATTTTTAATTCAAATATTTTCTGATGATTACTTTTTGGTAGTATATCTCTAAAATTTACCTGAATTTGCTTTTTCTGTGAATTTCTGGGATACATTATATACATGGTTAGAGACCAAAGATGTGGCAACTGCTCTCCTTCCTCCCAAGCTGGCTTTTATCATAACACAGAGCCAATCCAAATGAGATTTAAAAGTTTACGCCCAAGGGAAGTGGTCCCTATTAACTATCAATGGATACAATTAGACCTAAAGCACAGTCATAGTGTTTTAATCAGGAAAGCTAAGAGTCATTTCTGTCCTGTGGGGTAATAAATGAAGGCAAAAGCAATTGAACGTGCTTTTGGATGTGCTAAGTGATATATGGGCTCTCTTGAGTCACCAAATTGGAAGGGTCACATGCTTAGTTAATCAACGCTGCACAGTCATATTGGGGAGAGGTGATAAATTTCACAGATGTTATATTTACAGGGGTCGGGGTAAAATAGACTTGATCAACCACCTCAGTAATTAAATAGATGTCTTTAAATGCCTATTATCAAATGCTTTACTATAAAAGAGAATGAATTTTTTATTCTCATTCACTGTAAGTGAATTTAGTAATACTATCAACCACAATGGCCAAAGCTGGCCATTGACTAATATATACTGACTAATATGTTGACAGTGAGGGTAGAAAATCAGATCCTGGGAGACCAGTTCATGCACTTCTTTCCAGAATTTTCAGGGCTGATTAGAACAAAACCACATCCAGAGAACCATTAAGACTATGCTCAGGAGACAAATTGCTGCTCCTATAGGTTTTTCTCCTTCAAAGAAAAGCCATGTGCTCTCCGTCTAGAAACATTGTTTCTCTTGCACACGATCTAAGTGCAAAAGAACAAAAGGAATTCTTAGCCAAAACTTAGTCACCTTCCATTTCAATGGTGTATGTTACAACACTTGTTTATATATGTGTTAGAATGGGCAAGTGATATTTCTGGAATTAAAAGACTGATGTCTGTTTTCTGATAAAATCTTTTCTGTTCTGAAATTTCAGTAACTGTTACATTTTTCAAAGCACGGAAGTTGAATTAAATACCATATATGGATTTTTCCTATCAATGAAAAGAGCGGGATTTCCTAAGTCTTTATAATTCATTCAATTTAAATGTTTCTTCTAATTCCATCATCACTGCCTTCAGGCCTACAGTTGTAAAGTGGCTATTCGTTTGGTTGGTTGTGGTTTAGGCAGAATACAGTCTTAGAAGATGGCCATTCTTCTTTCCATAATTCTTCAAGAATAGAGAAGAAAGCCCCCATTGCTTCTTACCCCTCTGCTTCCTCAGTATTGACCCAAAATATATATTCAGAAATAAGTCTAAGAAAAGGAAAGGAAAAGGCATCCCCTTTTTCATTCAATGGCACGCTGCAGGCACCCTATTCAATTCTAACGCTGTGCTTGATCAACCGCCACTTAGGTTGAACTTCAAGTCTAAGAGTGATTAGAATTAAAAATCAGGGCTGCACTTTATTGATGACAATGTTTGCCAAGTAAATTATTCCTGCAGCAAATTAGTTTGAAGAGGTTATTTTAAACATTCCCACCCGCTTGTCTTGCCTGTTGTCTTTCCTGTCACTGTCTCACACAAGTAAGCCCAATTCCTCTGAGCCTCAGTTGGCTCAATAGTAGAATGAAAATGAGAACTATCCCCATTCCATCTCCTTTCACATGTTCTTATTATGATGATTAACAATAAATTAATCCATGTTCCATATAAAAAATATATATGGGTAGATGCAGAGTATTAAAAACCTCTACCCTACCCCAACATTCTCTCTTGAAAACCCAACTGCTCTTCCGTTAAATAGCATCTATTCTAAATAAAATTAAATAAAAAAAAAAAAGCAAGCCATGGTTGAGTCAAAACTGAATCATAGACAATGGAAAAATATGTAGCATATTCTAGGATGGGGAAAATGGAAAGACACATACGTAGTATGATTACACACGCACTGCTCTACATCTTGGCCCTCGCTTTATTTAGTTTATACTTTATGTTACACAATAATCCCATTTCAATATCTAAATATTGGACACAGCTACATAATACTTCATTGTATGCATGTGTCAAAGTGTATTTAACCACCTGTTGATGGATGTCAGGGTAGTTTAAAATTTTGTTAGATAGTAAGACCTTCCATAAAGATGTTAACCTATGCTTTTGCTCAAGATCCCTTTAGTGTTGGGCAACAAAGACCCCATCCTAAGCCATACTTTAGGAACTCCTCTGGTCCTTTCCAACCATGGCCTTGTGAAGAATGGGAGAAAACCCTAGAATTAAGGGATGTCTGCTCAGGACTTACGTACTATACTCTAGATCATGATCTGAGTGCCTGAGACTGGAGAATGGTCTGTCCAAGTGGCCCTGAGACTGCTTCCAGAGACTAGAAAGGTATCTTCCCTGGATCCGTTCTTCTCAGGGCAGGTTGCAAGTGTATACTCTGAGGTTTAAGGGCAGACAACCAGGGTTGTGAGAAGGTGGGTGTGGGTGGATGGAACCTGAGTGTGCAGACTGAATTGTCCACACACATGTTGTGAGGCCCCTACTGGTGAATGATTACATTGGGACATGAACAGGGGCAGACTGAAAGCCGGCAGCTTCCATTTGTACTCTTGTCCTGGGCCCTATAAACTTAAAAGTTCATCTGCTTGCACTAACAGGATCTAATGGTTTTTATTCACTGAATCCCTGCCATCCCTTTGTGTTATATTTTTTTCTTTTTTGGTCCGTCTGAGAGCTTAAAAAATCATGTTTTCTTTTTATTTAAATTTGCATTTATTTAATAGTTCGTATTTGCACACACTGATTTGCTATTCCAATTTTTTCCCAATATACCACCTGTTGTATTGTCTATTTTAAAAAACAAAATACAATTAATAGGTTCCAAATCAAGATGGTGCCATATGAAGACCCTGATCTGCACCCCTCCCACAGACACACTGAATCTATAGCTATGTATGGAATGATTTCCTCCGAAAACAAAAGCTAGCTGAGCAACTTCTATTCATTGGGCAAACCAACAAACAAACATACCAAAGTGTATAGGACAGGCTGAGACAGGAGTTCCAAGTCATCCAGCTTTGGGAGCCAAAGGGGCTGGCATCCGTGAATTCCACAAGGCTGTAACAAACTGAGAAATGACTGCTAGAGGGCTCATACTTGTGGACTCACCTACCACAGGACCCCCCCCAGAAGCAGCTGGCTTGCAAATGCCCAGAATTTCTGAGAAAGCAGCTTATTTGATTACCTGCCACATACGGCCTGAGCGGCGGGCGCCTACTTTAACACTGAATACTCCCCCAGGGTCTACTGAAGCACTCTCCCAAGCTGTGGGCCAGCAGCTTCCATCCTTGCAGCCTCCCTCTGCCTTCCTCCAATTCACCAGTGTCCCCTAAAAAAGGGCTCGTACCCTCATCTGGCTCCCAGATTTTTGTGACTACCACCCAAGGGACATCTCCAGGTCACCTGGCTCTGGTGGCCAGCAGGAGTTATTCTTACAGGTCTCACAGGACTGTAACAGAGAGAGCTGGGGTTTTTATTTTTAACTTATTTATTTATTTTGGAGAGAGAGAGAGTGCACGCAGTGCAAGGGGCAGAGGGAGAGGGAGCGGAGAATCTCAAGCAGACTCCCCGTTTGGGCTCAATCCCAAGACCCCAAGACCGTGACACAAGCCAAAGTCAAGAGTCAGATGCTCAACAGACTGAGCCAGCCAGGAGCCCCCAACAGAGAGAGTTTTTGACCAGCTACCATCTAAAGGACAGAGCAGAGAGGCAACAACTAAGAGCCCCAGTCTTTCTGTGAAACAGGCCTATTCTCTTCAGAATGACAGCCCGAGGGACAGGCTTCTAAATACACACAGATCTAAGGGCTAACAGTAATCCTCTCCAAAGACCTTGAAGAGTAGGCAATATCTTCACACTCTCCCTCTGCCAATACCTTCTGAAAGGAGCTTACATACACATTTGCACCCCTGGTTTTGTAGCTGCTGCCAGGGAATGCCCATGGATCACCCGGCTGTGGTGCCAAAGGTGCTTGTGTTCCTAGTCCCATGGGACTGTAACAAATGGGGAGACAGTACTTGGCTGGCTTCCACACCCAGGGCACACGGCACAGACAGCAGACTGAAACACCACCAGTCTTTCCATAAAAGAGGCCTGTTTCGTTGTCCTGGAGCTTTGGCCTGAAGGGAAGCTTCTATTTTGGCACACATTTAGGAGCCTACTGAGGTGCTCTCTGGGAACAAAGGCCCTCTTTGCCCTCTCCCTTTGCTTGATTCCAGGTTGCTGGTAGCTTCCAAAGAGAAGCTTGTATACTCATTTGGCTCCCTGAGTTTGGCAAATGCTGCCCAGGAAACACCTCAAGACCACCTCTTTCTGGGGACCAACAGGGTTTACACTCACCATCCCACCAGACTGTATGTATTTGCAGACTTTAAAAGTTGCTGCCTAGGTTTTGGTTTTTGGTCAGCCCGAATCTAGGTGCTGACTGAGATCCTTTGGGACACTGAAAGGTCTTAGCATACCCTCAACTACTGGGAGCTGTTGAAAATCAAGTAGGCTGCTTGGACCGTCAGAGGTGTGAAGGATAACCAAGAGCTAGGACAAGGTTGAATGAGAACGCTCATCTTCTACACAAGGACACTCCTTCCGGACTGAAATCATATCAAGCATCCTTTTCCATCACAGTGGCATAAAACTAGAAATCGGGGCACCTGGGTGGCTCAGTCAGTTGAACGTCTGCCTTCCACTCAGGTCATGATCTCAGGGTCCTGGGATCGAGCCCCGCATTGGTCTCCTGGCTCAGCGGGGAGCCTGCTTCTCCCTCTCCCTCTACATCTCCCCCTGCTCGTGCTCTCGCTCTCTCCCCCCGTCAAATTAATTTTTTAATTAATTGATATCAATTAATATCTTTTTAAAAAACCCTAGAAATCAATTACAAGAAGAAAACTGGAAAATTCACAAATGTGTACAGATTAAACAACACGCTATTAAACAAACAGTGGGTTAAAGAATAACTCAAAAAAGAAATCAAAAGATACCTTGAGATAAATGAATATGGAAATACAACATACCAAATTTATGGGATTTAGAAAAAGCAGTACTATGAGGGAAGTTTATGGTGATCAATGCCTACAAGAAACAGAAATACCTCAAATAAACAACCTAACTTTATACCTCAAAGAACTTGAGAAAGAAGAACAAACAAAGCCTGAAGGTAGAAGGAAGAAAATAACAAAGATCAGAATGGAAATAAATAAAATAGAGACTAAAAAGTTAGTTAAAAAAAAAAAAAAGATCAAGGAAACTAAGAGGTAGTTTTCTGAAAACAAAGTTGACATTCCTTTAGCTGGACTCACCAAAGAAGTGAGAGAACTCAAAATCAGAAATGAAAGTAGAGTTAACAACCGATACCACAGAAATATAAAGAATCATAAGACACAAATACGACTGCTTTTTGGCCTTTTGACTAAAGGAAAGACACTACTATGAACAAGTATATACCAACAAGTTGAACAACCTTGAAAAAAATGGATAAAATCCTAGAAACCTACAATCCACTAAGAATAAATCATGAAGAAATAAAAAGTCTGAACACACTGAATACTAATGAAGTGATTGAATCAGTAATCAAAACCTCCCAACAAAGTCCAAAACCAGATGGCTTCACTGGTGAATTCTACCAAACATTTAAAGAAGAATTAACACCAATCCTCAAACTCTTCCAAAAAAAAAAAAAAAAAAAAAAAAAAAAAAAAAAAAAAAAAAAAAAAAAAAAAAAAAAAAAAAAAAANAGAAGAAAGAAAAAGAAAGAAGAAAGAAAAAAGAAGAAAGAAGAAGAAGAAAGGAGAAAACACTTCCAACTTTATGTACGGGGCCAGCATTACCCTTATGCCAAAACAATTTCCAAGAATGCCCCAAGAAAAGAAAATTACAGGCCAATATTACTAATGGACATAGATGCAAAAATCTTCAACAAAATAGTAGCAAACTGGATTCAATAACACATCAAAAGGATCATACAACATGACCTGATAGGATTCATTCAGGGACACAAGGGTTGTTCAACACCCACAAATCAATCAACATGATACACCACAGTAAGAAAATGAAGGAGAAAATCATATCATCTGAATACATGTATAAAAATCATTTGACAAAATTCAACATCCGTTTATGATAAAAACTCCAAACAATCTGGGTATAGAGGGAACATACCTAAACAAAATAAAGGTCGAATATGACAATCCCACAGTTAACATCATACTCAATTGTGAAAAGCTGAAAGCTCTCCTCTAAAATCATCAACAAGACAAGGATGCCCACTTTTGCCACTTTTGTTCAGCAGAGTATTGGAAGTCACTAGTAAGAAAGTATCAAAAAGAAAAAAATTAAGAAAACAATCTCATTTACAATTTAATCAAAAAGAATAAAATACCTAGGAATAAATTTAACTAAGGAGGTGAAAGACCTGCACACTAAAAATTGTAAGNCCTAGGAATAAATTTAACTAACGAGGTGAAAGACCTGCACACTAAAAATTGTAAGACAATAATGAAAGAAACTGAAGAAGACACAAATAAATGGNAAATACCTAGGAATAAATTTAACTAAGGAGGTGAAAGACCTGCACACTAAAAATTGTAAGACAATAATGAAAGAAACTGAAGAAGACACAAATAAATGGAAAGATACTGCATGCTCATGAACTGGAAGAATATAGTGAAAATGTCCATATGACCTGAAGTCATCTGTAGACTTACTGTCACCGCTATTAAAATTCAGATGGTGTTTCTCACAGAAAGAAAAGAAATAATCTTAATATTTGCATAGAACCACAGAAGACAAAATAACCAAAGCAATCTTGAGAAAAAAGAACAAAGGAGGCATCACACTTCCTAATTTCAAACAATATTATAAAGCAGTAGTGACCCAAACATTATTGTACTGGCATAAAATCAGATACATAGATCAATGGAACAGAATAGACCAGAAATAAACCACACACACACACACACACACACACACACACACACACACACAATTAAGTTATGACAAAGGAGCAAATAATACACAATGGGGACAGGTCAGTTTCTTCAACAAATAGTGCTGGGAAAACCGGACAGAAACATGAAAAAGAATGAAACTGGATGGCTATCTTACACCATGCACAAAAAATTACTCAAAATGGATTAAAGACTTGAACATAAGACCTGAAACCATAAAACTTCTAGAAGAAAACATAGTCAGTAAGCTCCTTGACTTTGGTTGGTGATATTTTTGACACCAAAAATAAAAACAACAAAAGCAAAAACAAACAAGTGAGACTACTTAAAATTTAAAAACTTGAAATTTAAAAGCTTCGACACAACAAAGGAAACCATCAAAAAAAATGAAAAGGCAGGAGAAAATATTTGCAAATCATATATCTGAGAAAGAGTTCATATACAAAATATAGAAAGAACTCAAACAGCTCAAGAGAAAAAAAAGACAACCCATTAAAAAATGGGCAGAACATCTGAACATTTTTCTTTTCTTGTACTTATGACCTCACTTTTATGGGGAATCTATAACAAAACTAAAGATTGAACTCACTGATACAGGAAACCGATTGTGCTTGTCAGGGTAGGTGGAGTCGAGGGTAAGCTAAATGGGTGAATGGGTCAAAAGGTACAAACTTATAAAACAAATAAGTCAAGGGAATGTAATGTACAGCATGGTGACTATAGTTAATAATAAGGTATTTTATATTTGAAAGTTACTCAGAGGGTAAAAAGTTATCACAAGAAAGAATAAATTTGTAACCATGTGTTGGTGATGGATGTTAACTAGATTTGTTATGGTGATCGTTTCACTAAATATACAAATATGAATCATTATGTTGTACACCTGAAATTAACATGCTATATGTCAGTTATCTCTCAATAAAAAAAATTCTAAGTCATTAATCTGTTCTCCTATACAATTTATTTTGAGAATGTTAGATAAATGATTCTTACATATAGGACACAACTCAGAGTTCATTATTTTTATTAAATCCCATAGCCTTTTACCTTTTTATTGGTATGTTTCTTTCATTTATAGGTATGGGATAATAAATATATCTGATCTTCAGTCTACATACTATATTTTATTGTCAAGTTTAATTATTTTATTGTTACCTATCCCTTGTGATGTGGTATCTTTTTTCCCTCCTTCTGATAATTGTGACCACTTAAAATCTATTCTTAATTTTCAACTAGCTTACCTTCATAATTTTAAATAATATGTTTAAAATTCAATTTTCTAAGTTACAAAGTTTAGAAAATATCTATTGTTTCCACACAGTATGAAAGATTAGACATACTTCCACTTAATTTAACAACTCTTCTCCCTAGCTTATTACCTTAATATTTTGATCTTTGAGCTTATATTCTGATTTCTAAACATAACATGCCTACAAATTTTCACTCTTTATTCTATATTCATGTGAATTCCAAGTGCACAGGCAGTTCTTGATGTTAGCCTCATTTCATAGTGTTGCTATTTCATTTTAATTTTAACTTTTCAGTTGTGTGGCAGATGGCAAAATGGTCCCAGAACTTTTCAACTTCTCCCATAAGAGATGAGTCTATGCCCTTATCCTTTACGACATGTTTTGATCAGTGGAATGCTGCAGAGTGATACCATGTGGATTCTGAGCCCCAACCTCAGGGGGCCTTGCAATTTCAGCTATTATGGTACTTTTGCTTTGGGGATATTGTCACCTCCACCTGCCAAAAATTCTGATGTAGTCTTGCAGATGATGAAAGACATGTGATCCAGTTTACTTTCGCTGCCCTAGCCAGCAGCCTGCCAGCCATCAGACGCTGGAATGAGGCCACGCTGGATTATGCACCTGCAGGGCACGTGCAGCTAAACGCGGATGTAGGAGAATCCAGAGCGATGGATCAAGTTGTCCAGATCAGAAAAACTGCTCAGCCTCCTCACTGAATAATGAGCTAAATAAAGGGTTTTGGCTTTAAGCCACTAAATTTTGGGTTATTTGTTTCATAGCAAAAGCTAACTGATACAGGTTGGTTGACAGAATCCATAACTAAGATTCTTCCCCATAGTCTCTCATGGGTACTATATTCTGAGTCCTTTCTTATTTAAGAATGATTTCCTACTGCCTTTATTCACGGATGAACTAGTTATTAAATTTTCCATCACAATTTTTTAAACTCAAAATTCTGCAGACATGCTCCACCGTGTCTTGACATTACACACTGCTATGAAGAATCTGAGTTTAGGTTCATTTTTCCCTTTTGAAGGTAACTGCTTTTTCTGGTGGCTGACTGCAATACTCTATTTAATCTTGAATGTTAATACTTATACCACAGTGCTCCTCACGGTTGATAATCCTACTTGTTCTCGGAACGTGGTATTCAGCTTACATGCGTAAACTCAGTTCCTATAAAGTTTTATTGCTTTTTTTGTATTTATTTCAGGCTCTAATACAAAAACAATTACGCAAATGTTGTATCTCCACTTTCTAGTCTTTATGGCTAATTGTTTTCATGGCTTTGTCTACGTAATTTCCTCATACATATTCGTGCTTCCACATTGTCTAGCAGTGAGAGTAAAGAGCTAAGAAGATTTTACACATATGTAATTTAATTTTACACAGTCTGGACTCATAAGAAAGAGATCTAGCCAGAGCATGCTATCTGAGTCTCAATTTCCTCATCTACAGAACATAAATTATAGTAGCGCTAACTAATGGAAGTCTTCTGAATATGCGATGAGCCTATAAAAGTAAGGCCCTCAGAAGAGTTCCCGGTATGTGGTAAGTCAATATTAGCTTTGAATAGCATTATAAATTATCACTGGCAATTTTTTCATCATGTGTTCTACTTAGCGCTCTTAATACGGTTCTAATTTTTGTAATGGCTTCCTTGCGATCTTCAATTTCTTTCCTTAGCCCACTTTTTAATTTCCCCTATTTTTCTGTTCTCTGTAAACTACTTTTCATTTCCTCGGTCTTTTCTTTTTTCTTAGAGCCCATGTTCTCTTTTATTTCTTATATATTTTATATAACTTTTTAGAGTCACATTCTACTTTTCTAATGTAAACTAAATTATCCCGTGGGCATCACTATAGACCATTTCAACTAGTACTTTGGTAGATTCCCTTGCTGTGAAGAGAGAAATTCCGAAACACAAGGTGAGACAGCCACCGAGTCATTTAGAATTTATGTATTGCTCAAAAACTACAAACCTAGTTCCCGCTTCCCCTCTCTTCTCCCTTCGACCTCACCCTCAACTCTATTACACTTCATTGTGTTAGATCTACAGGTCTCAAGAGGTAATACTCTCATTTGGGACCTGCTGCTGCTGGTGCCTCATATCCCTCCACTTCTGATCCTGGTTGTAGCTCTAGGGGACGGTTCTGGGTGGGCTCAGTTTCACCTCATACCACCAGCACCCATCTGAAGTGAGAACTGTGTGTTGTTCTGCTTTAAGTCTCAACTCCTTCCCAGTTGCTTCAAGAGCCTGCTGATCTCTCACAAGTGCTGCTTGGAAGCACTGGGTAGTTAGGACCCCTTAGGCAACCTTCAACCAGCAAGAGATAGGATCCTATAGATAAAATGTTCTGCTTATGGTCCCTCAAGCAGAAAACTCGGAGAGCCATTCTGTACACAAGAGGTCCCAGAGGGATCTCATGCTCGTAACTCACCACGGCTACTTTGCTAACCCACGTGCAAATGGCTTTCCTTCCTTCCTCATCTTTCCTTCCATCCTTGTTCCTCCCTCTCTTATCCCCAACTCTTGCTTCCAGAATCACTGTCCAGTCTCTGCACCAGAATCTTTGTGTCAGGCTCTGCTCGGAAGACACCCAAACTAAAACACATATTCATACAATCTCTCTTAAAGCCCTTTACTCCCCCCATTTCTCTGCAATGTGGAACTGAACCCCAAGAAATATCCCCAAACTTTCTGATAGCCTATTTCTGTCCCAAGTCCTTGTGATTTAGATCAAAGTATTGTTCCTTTGGCAACTCAGGTTCAAATAAATTCAAATGTTCAAATAAATATGCATCCTGATTGAGATTTAGAGTTAAATATGATCTTGCCTCATGCAAACAGGGGATTTTTTCCTTTTTTCTTTACTGTTTTCATTCACCTAAGAGGATTTTGTTGAGAGGATTTGAGCAAATTGTAAAACGCTAAAGATAAGAAATCATTTTGCCTATTATCAGAGAACTTTCAAAATAATGTGTGATTTTTGGCCCTAAGTTTCCTTCTGTTAAATAAAGGGGCTGGAGTTAATAATAAATTCTCTTTGAAATTTATAATTCTGTGCTTGGTGCTAAACCATAGTTCCATAGTTTATCAATTAGAAAAGGCAAAAGAAAAGCTTGCATTGTCTGGAAAATTTAGAAATCTTTAGTAACTGAAGCAGGAGTACGTAATTTAGGTGAAGAAGGGAATTCAGCCTTTGTTACTCGTTATCTGGAACTCCGTCGTGGGGGAAATGTATGAATAGCACTATCTACAAACTGGAATAAACCACATTCAGTAATGAGTTTCAAACTTCAGTTTCATTTAATGTTAACTAGAATTATAAACAAATATACCTCGCTGCAAATTTATCCACTTTCTTTACTTCAAAAGTGCAGTGATATTTGCATACTGTTTAAAAAGTTCAAGAGCAAGAAATGCTACAATAACAATTTTGCAATTTGCTAACTATAGATAGTGGAGAATGCTTTGCTTTCCTAAGTCCCTAACATTCTGTTGTGAGTGTAGCACCACATGATGTTGAAAATGTTTTAAAATCTTAATTAAAAACAAAAAAATGATTCTATTTGGTTTACCCGATAATACTAGAATTTACTTATGTGATCTTTAAATATATAAAAGTAACTATAATTCTAAATGACTTAGTGATTCGACGCCATCACAGAATCTAGTTATTTAAAACTAGATTGAAAACAGCATGTTTTCAAGTGATTTAGCTGTTCAGTAGTAGCATTCTGAAAGCCTTCTGTCTTCCACACAGTGCTCGGCAGCTGGAAGGTGAGATGAGATCCGTGACCACATAGAATTGACAGTCCGGAGAGATTATCACTGTGTGAACAGGCAATCCCAACACAGAACGAGCATTGCTGTGGTAAGAGAAAAACGGAGAGCCATGGGAACACCCAGGACAGCTCTCTGTTCCAGACTTACAAGTTAAGAATGATTTATCAAAAGAAATCCTTATCTAATTACCTAATAATTGAAATAAAAAGCTTTTCTGTTACAAAGCTGGTTCCCTAAAAGAGATCACAAGAAACTACCTGAAAAATCCCATGCAATTTAGAAGTCGCTATTTTGCATTTTCACATCTTTAAATAGACAAAGAGAAAGAATGCTTTCAGTATAAATCTTTGACCAGATTCCTTCTGAAAGTGATTTAGTGGCTATGACTACTTCTCTGTAAACATCCTAAAAGAAGAAAGTTTTAATACTTGAAATTATTCAGGAGAAAATAACCAAACACCTTCATTAAATGCACTTTGATAAAGGCAGAACACTGTTGCTAATCTTAATTAAAGCTCTTTATAATGGTCCAGGGAACAAAGAACAGAAAATAATGATCTAAAAGAGAGACACTGTGATTGCCTCAATGCATTATTCTGTTTTGTAAGAAGATAAATGTTATATGAAGGTAAATCAATATTGAGGAAAAAAGTTTTAGCCCACTTAACTGTTCTAATATTTAATATTTATTGAGCATTAACAATATGTAGGAAACAGTTTAAGTTCAAGTCAGTTGCGGTCTCTGGCAAAAGATAGTTATTTTATTCCTAATTGTATTTGGGTCCCAGCCATAACTCTTATAACACCATGCATCCTCTGTTAGAGATCTAAATGTTAACTGTTATAGAATTGCTAAATCCTTCACAGACGACCTTAGACAAAGCAACTGTTAAGTGTTCATGGTCCCTAAACATTAAGTATAGTGATAGATAAAGCTATTAGTATAAAATTATTTAAATATATAGAAAACTTAATGTAATCTTTTAAAAAAACTAATAGCAAGTTTACAGGATATAAATCCATAGGCAAAATTCAATTTCATTTCTATATGGCAAGCAACTGAAAATGGAAATTTTATAAAACAATACCACCTACAATAATCACAAATATATGACATACTCATTTGTCAGTATATATCTGACAAAATGTCATAAGATCTAAACACTACAAAATAGAGCTGAGAGAAATTTAAAAGACAAAATAAATGGAGAAAAAAAATAAATGGAGACATATACCATATTCATGAGTCAGAGCCCTTGATACAGTAAAGATGATGTTTCCCTCAAGTTAATCTATAGATTTAATACAATCTTAATCCAAATCCCAGTGGTATTTTTGATAGAAATTGACAGAAAATAACAAAGTTGGAGAAGAAACACCACTTGATTTCAAGCCTTCTTATAAATCTAGAATAATTGAGAAATGTAGTATTATTATAAAGATAGAAAAATAACTCCATGAAACAGAATGGAGAGTCCAGAAATATACTCACATGTATATGAACAACAGAATTTCAATGAACTTGAAAGACAATTCAATAAAGGACAGTCTTTTCAACAAATAGTGCTGGAAAAATTGGATGTCCATATACCAAAAATAAGCTTCCACTTATACCTCAAATTAAGTTAAAATGGATCATGAACAAAAATGTAAAGACCAAAACTATAAAGAAAAATTAGCAGAAAATATAGGAGAAAAATACTTGTAACCTTGGGGTAGTCAAAGGTTTCTTAGCTACAGCACCAAAAGTGCAATCCATAAAAGGAAAACCGATAAATTGGACTTCATTAAAATTAAAATTAAAGTGTGACCTCTTTGAAAGACACCATTAAGGAAGTAAAAAGACAAGCTGCAAATGTGAGAAAACATTTGCAAAATCATATACGTAATAAGGAATTGTATCTAGATAGACAAGTTCTTTAAGATTGTACCCTTTAAACATGCACAGTCTATCGTGTGTCAGTTATACCTCAATAAAGCTATTTTAACACTTAGTGAAATATTTCTACTTCATTAGGTAAACTGCATTCTGTAATGTCACCTTCTGCTTTTCGAGTATGGACTGTTCCCATTATTTCCTGGAATAAAATGGAAAGCAGATAGCAAAATTCATTCTAAGCAGTTTTAGGCAGTCTTCTGGAGGGGGAGAAACTTTTGCAAACAGGAATGAAAACGTGTGTTGCCTTTTCAAGAGTCCCTGTACAGGAACACTTATCCTCAAATGAACATTAACCTGGGAAAGTTATTGTAATCAGACCCAGTTTTTAACCAAGTTCCAGAAGAGGTTCCCTTAACTCATTTTCCCCTCTCAGTTTTAGCCATCATTTGCTTAGGTAGAAATAATTTCTATATATTCAGCCTTTCTCTTACCAATACTAAATTTTAAAGATCCGTTTTTCCTAGACTAGTTGGGAAATGAACAGAGATTTCACTACTAAATATGTAAATTTCCCTTGTGTCAGCATGGACATTATCAATATCAAATGAAGGCTATAGACTTCTAATCCATCACCTTGTCTGAACTCCTGCACCAGCAAAGATGAAACAACATAATTGTGTGCTGAAAACTCTCCTGTGGACAACCACGAGAAAGGGTAGTGTGTCCACTGAGCACCAGGGAATTACAGAGCAAATATAATTGCATCTAAATCATGGATACATTTGTAAATCTAATAAACCAAGCAACAAATCATGCAGCAAAATTGGGAGTCAAACCAGGCGGCAATTGGCTTTAAGTGTCCCTGGATAGAAAGATTTATTGAAAGAAAAAGTTCCAGTGTGAGTGTAAGATATGGGGACCTGAGGACAAATATTTATTAAATCTATTCTTATATAGAACTTGATGGGAATGTAAAGTGGTGCAGCCACTATGGAAAAGAGTATGGAGGGTCCTCAAAAAGCTAAAAATGGAACTACTCTACGATCCAATGGTAGCACTACTGGGGATCTACCCCCCAAAATACAAAAACTCTAATTCAAATGGATACATGCTCCGCTATGTTTATAGCAGCATTATTGACAATAGCCAAACTATGGAAACAGCCCCAGTGTCCACTGATGAATGGATAAAGAAGATGTGGGGTGTATATACAGTGGAATACTATTTAGCCCTAAAAGAGAATGAAATCTTGCCCTTTACAAAGACATGGCTAGAGTTTGAGTATAATGCTAAGTGAAATAAGTCAGAGAAAGACAAATACTCCATCATTTCACTCATATGTGGAATTTAAGAAGCAAAACAAATGAGCAAAGGGGAAAAAAAAAAAGAGACAAACCAAGAACAAACTGATGGTTACCAGAGGGGAGGTCGCTGGGTGAGTGGGGGGATGGGTGAAACAGCTGATGGGGACTGAGGAGTGACACTTGTGACGAGCACTGGGTGATATATGGAAGTGTTGAATCACTACATTGTATACCGCAGACTAATGTAACGCTGCATGTAAACTATACTGAAATTAAAAATTTAATTAAAAACAACCTATCCTTAGAGATACAGGGAGAGTACATGTGTTTTCCAAAATGAATGTGATGAGCCATTCCACATGCCAACATGACAAAGTCTTAACGTGTTTGCCCAGCATGACTTGGGATACATTTGCAATATCAGTATTGTCACCCGGCTTCTGTATATAGAGATGAGAGTCAAGGAAAAAGGATCAAGAGAGGGAATTTTGAGGAGTTTGATTACCGAGATGTAATTAAACTTTCATTTAAAATAAAAATACCTATAGAATCTACACCTCAAATCATGAAATAGATAAAAATAGACTCCTATTGTGTTTTTAATTTTTCAAAACATGTAAGATTTTCTTTTCCTTCAATTTTAGGATCCTGTAAGACTGTTCTTTATTAAATGTATCAAGACATGGTCTAATCTCTTTGAGTGTCAAGGGATTTTCAGCACCAGGCCAGAGGGTTAACGTCGTCTCAAGAAAAGCCATAATAACTCAAGTACCATTTTTATGTGATACACTCAAAGAAATTATTATAATGAATGAGACATCATCATAAGTACTAGGGGGCATTTTCAAATGAATAATGGTTTAACATGAACGCACAATTAAATCCCAGGCAAAGTGAGTCAAAAATAATTTAACAGCATTGTTAATATACAGTTAGTTGACTTGTTCATTCCATTTCATTTATCATCGTCCACACTGGAAAAATAAATAAGTCGAACACAATGGCAGCCTTAAGATAAGCACAACTTTTCTGACCACCCTCAGCTCATATCTTTTGCCATGGAGACAATGACCCCAAGACATTTAATTGTCCTATCTATTGGTTAATACAAAAGCAAGGTACTTTGCATGAAAAAGGCATTGAATTGAAAAGCCCAGTTGCACATATAAGTGCAGACAAGTCTGAGCTTTCTGAATCTCAGTTTTTCTTTATGTAAAATGAGAATGCTCAGGGAGACCAGGTAAAAATATAAAATCTAAACTTCTGCATTCATGTGGTGCTCAAGAAATACAAACCAAGAAGAGAACTAGTATGGGATGGAAAAGACAGAATATGTTAACTCTTACATGGAAGACACTATGGAACTCAAAACCTAAAAATTATAAGTAACAAATCTCACAGTGTTTGCTCTATACACTACTTTAAGTTCTTGATCTAAATTAGGTAATAATATTTACTAGATTATAAATTATTTGGATCTGAAGGACCACTGACGATATTCTTAAATCAAGATGTGATTCTCCAAAGTTCTGTATTAACTCTTCCATAGTATCTCTACTTTATACAAGTAAAGACTAAATGTCCTTTGACCGAAGCCCTTACCACCTTTATAACCCTCTTCTAGTTGTGTTTCTGTTTCCCCTGCACACCTAACTCTACAGGAACACTTGGTTACTGTTCCCCAGATAAACCACACCTTTTCATGCTTCTCTTCTCCATTTGACAAGTTCTTATCTTTCCACTCAGTTGTAATATCACCTCTGTTGTGAGGGATCCCCTGATCCTTGCCTACAGTTAGTCGTTCCCTCTTTGCTTCTGGTGTAGTGAAAAGAAGAGAGAATCCAGAGTCCAGCATTAATTCAAAATTGCCAGCTTCCACCACTTATCATCTGATTCTGAGTAATTTACCAAATCCTTCTAATCTTGGTTTCCCCTTTATTTAAAGTACTTTAGCTCAGTGATTACCTTATCAGGTAACATGAGGACCGAACTCCAAGAGGTACGTAAATCACATAGACCAGAACCTAGCCATACTAGATTCTTAAGGATGACAGCTAGTAGGAGTAGTATTCCATGCCGCTCTGAGAGTGCCCTGTCATTATTTAACTGATGTTTATCCCCCATACTAGACCATCAGATGGAGGGATCATATTTAACCCTCTTTGAATTCTGAGCAAGTAGCATAGTGATCACTAAATGAAGAATGCATAGATGGAAAGATGGGTGAGTATCAATCAGAGCACTTTACTTCATAGTTGAAGACACTGAGGCCTACATTATATAAGGGACTTGCTGTAAGCCACACACGTAGTTGAGAAAGAATGTGATAGAACACAGGTAAAGTGGATTTACTTATCAGGATCTTTCCTATTTGGGAACTGCATTTCCTCCACTCAATGATTTTTGGACGAGGGTGCAAATTAGGTAGGCCTGCCTGCTTTCCTCCAACATCCACAAGTCATGTGACCCAGGCTGACCAATCAGAGTGGTTGGTCCACTTCACCTCTGGGTTACTGTGATTTGTTCAGGGGTGTACCGGCAGCTCCATCAAGGCCCTGAGAGGGAGTTCTTTAAAAGTCACTATTCTCCTTAGATTGATGATGCTCTGAAACCAAAACTCAGCTAAAAGATAGAGTGGAGAAAGAAAGGGGAAGAGAATTAATGTTGACATTGTGGGAAACTGTCTCAGGCTGTGCTGAGGCTCCTTGTCCTTGAATTGTTTGTTTAACATGTACAAGTTGAGTTTCTAGCATTTGCAATGGTAAGGATTCTAAGACAATTTGTTCCCTAATTTCTAGACCCATGTTCTTCCTATACACACGGGTGTCTGCTAAGTAACTGCCAAATGATATCAAATGCCCAAAGACAAGCAGCAGTACGCGAAGCCAGTGGCTTCATTTCTAATGGCGAGACTGAGGCGTTGAACCTCAGTACGGACCAGTTAATACAGGGCTCCAAATTTGAATAAGATGGTATTGCTAGGGAGCCTGCTTCTCCCTCTCTCTGCTGCTCCCTCTGCTTGTGCTCTCTCTCTCTCTGACAAATACATTTTTTTAAAAAAAGAAGATATTGCTGAAACTTGTTATTCACAAATTTTACCCCTTACCATTTATAGATATCATACTTTTTTTAAGATTATTCATTTGAGGGAGAGAGAGAGAGAGCCCTCCAGCTGGGTGAGGGACAGAGGGAGAGAATCATCAGGCAGACTCCTGGACAAGCACAAAGCCTGATGTGGGGGCTCTATTCATAACCCAGGAGATCATGACCTGAGCCCAAACCAAGTCGCCTACTCAACCAACCGAGCCACCCATGCACCCCTAGTCATACTTTTAATTAATTGTAAGATTTGCCAGTCCGTTTTACTTCCTTTCAATGCTTACACAAAAGCGCTTAACCCTCCGCTAGCAATAACTTTGTCATATTGAAAAACATGTGTCTTTCATACAGTGCTAGCCACACAGTTCTCTCCCTATCACTTGTCTTTGTAGATACATATCATTAACACAGTTTTCAAATTAGAAAGGTAAAATGGGTTTTCCATCAGCAGAATACATTAAACTAGTTTACTTCCCTAAAGACAAATTTTTAAAAACCAAAATCTAAAACATTCCATTTCAAAATTTTTCATACATGGATCAATTTTATTTTTTTCTTCAAATTTATCAGGAATGAAATAAATAGAGCAATTTTAGATCTTTGACATAAATATAGTTTAATTCCTACGGATTTACAGTGCAGGATGGAATTTAATAAATGTCCTCTATAAACAAGTGCAAGTTAGGTGCACACACTGTGTGACTAATGGTTGAAATTTAAAACAAATTATCATTAAGTCCCTTATAGTCCTAGTACTTTATTGTTCTACAAATCTCTTAATTATTTTGTTAAACTACCTTCAAAATTTAATAAAAATGTTCAGGTAAAAAAAAAAATAGAATCCAATGTGTTAAAGTAACATATCAAAGCTAGGCCACTCAGAGGCTAATTTCCAAGGAAAAAAGTTCCAAAGCTTCTTCATCTTTACCAATTATCCTTTCAAAAACTGAATGTTGGTTAAGATTTTAAAAATCTTAATAAAATATTTATCTTAATAAATACTTGAAAAATATTATGTAACACTACACTAATAAAACTAATACTTTCTAGGGGCACCTGGGTGGCTCAGTGGGTTAAGTGTCTACCTTCAGCTGAGGTCATGATCCCGGGGTTCTGGGATTGAGCCCCGCATGGGGCTCCCTGCTCAGCAGAGAGTCTGTTTATCCCTTTTTCTCTCCCTCTGCCTTTCTCCCCACTCATGCTTGTTCTCTCTCTCTCAAATAAATAAAATCTTTTAAAAAAGAATAAAAACAGCTTTTAAAAATATATATTTATTTATTTATTTTAGAGAAAGCTTGTGTGCGAGGGAGAGGAGGGGCAGAGGGAGAGAATCCTCAAGGCCCTTGGCTGAGTGCAAAGCCTGATGCAGGGCTCCGTCTCACAACCCAGAGATCATGACCTGAGCCAAAATCAACAGTAGGATGCTTAACCTACTGACCCAGGTGCCCCTAAAACAACATTGTATTTAATATCCTATCCTAGAGAGAATATTTTTATGTCCTCACAGTCAGTATTCTAGAGTAATTTTAATTGAGAACTGGACATTTGTGTTCTTTTTAAATAGCTCCAAATTTACTCTTAAAAAATGCACGGTAAAGGAATATTTAAAGCATTAAAATATAATTGTAAAATAGACTTTAAACTGTTTAAAGCATTAATTTGTTAGTTTCTTCCCCGTAGCCCTCATCTACCCCATTCTCTTCTTTAGCACGTATGTCTTAGGGTGGAGTTGTTACAGCAAAAAACAACGGAGTCGAATTATTGGCTTTCAATTTAATATCCCCAAATCCAGGCATGAGACAAATAAACCTGGAAGAATGCTTGCTATACAGGTTTTCCCCGGTCAAGGGGATATAGATTTTTCCTGCAAAGTGTGGAAACGGAGAGCTGTAGAGCCAGATGTGAAAGATGATCTCTAAAACAGCAAATGTATACCCTCGCCCTCTCGAGTCCATCATCTGGTGTGGGCGTTGCAGAAATGGAAAGCTGAAAATGACAGAAGAGCTTCAAATAAATATGGAAATTTGAGAGCACAGCAGACGATTTCTATTTTCTCTAATAAGGCTCCAGCTCCAAGAATTTTTCAGCCTTAGAGAAAAATCCCATGTCTAGAGGCTAGGGAACCATGGATTCAAAATACCTGCAGAAGGACTCGAGAAACCTCATCCTGAGGGCAGCCTCGCAGAGACCCCGAGGGCTCAGCCCAGAGAGGTGGGTGGTGTGGACAGAGGGATACAGCAGCCCATCCCAGCACGGACTAGAGAACAGACAGACAGAACTGAGAATACACAACAAAGGCCAGTGTGGAAGGCCTGCTGGGTGCAGACAGGAACAGGGAGTAGATGATGGCGCAGCAATGGGTCTCGAACGGGGACCGATTGCAACTGAGCACCTGGTGTTATTCCCGACCTCTCCCCGTCCAGGACGTCGGCGTTATGTTGGCCTATTAGAATTTGTGCGCGGCCTTAAAGGACAGAGGATGCTTTAGTTAGCTACTGCTCTATAGCAAATCACCACACATTCTGGGGACTGGACATCTATCAGTTCACAGTTCTGTGGGTCAAAGTCTGGAGTAGCCACACTGATTCTCTGCTCAGGGTAACACAAGCCTGAAAGTAAGGTGTCTGCCAGGCTGAGTTCTTGTCTAGAGATTCAGGAAAAATCTGCTTCCTAGCTCGTGAAGGCTGCTGACAGAATCAGTTCTTTGTGCCTACATGACTAAGGTCCTTGTCCCTGGCCAGGTATCAGCCAGGGGCTGCTTTCAGCTCCCAGAGACTGCCTTCATTCCTTTCCGCCTGGTCCTTTCCATCTTCAATGCAATCCATCTCCCTCGTGTCAAATCCTTCTCAAGCTTCCAATCTTTCTGACTTCTTGGTCTCTGATCTCTAAACACAGATTTAAAGGGCCCATGTTATTGGGTCAGACTCACCCAGATAATCTCCCTTTCTTAAAGGCAACTAATTTGGGACCTTAATTATTTCTTCAAAATTAATTCACAGCAGTACCTAGATTAGTACCCGATTAAGTTAACTGAAAGCATATGAACTCTAGAGGTCAGGAATTGTGGAATCTCTCTTAGAATTCTGCCTACCGCAGTTGAGAGGAGAGAATCGGCCTTCGGTATCTGGAACTGACCTGGAAAACCCTAACTGAGAGTGTCTTATGTGGAATTAAGATGATGTTTCTACTACCAAGTGAAATAAAAGTCAGGATAGAAATTAATCAATATTGAAAGTTTTCTTTAAAAATGGTTTTGTATTACACATGCCAGAGTTTGTAACCGATGGGATCTGTACCTATTCAAATAGGATAGAGCATCACTATCCAGTAACACTTGGGGTCAAACATAAACTTTGCATCATGACAGGAAACCATGTGTCCAAACTCCTTCAGAATTTTATGCACATTCTCACCTTGGCAGAGCAAAAGTAGGTACTTGAATTATAATACTTGGCCATCAGTCTTCCAGCCTTTCCTATCTTTAGCTATTTCTGTTCCTGACCCTTCCTGGCATTCTTTACATCATAAAGTTTCTTTCACCTAAATCTGGAGCTATTCAATTTTATCCATTTTCTTTAGATCATGCCCAAGACTACTGAGTAGCAGGCTGGGACATCAGGACTAGGATACCCTAGTACATAAATCAGAGTTAGAACAGGACTAGAATATTAGTTTTCTCTCCCTAACCAACTTCTTTACCACGTGGGTGATCACACGCAGGTGAGACCTGAGTCTCAGGGTCAGAAGTGCACCTGGAGAAAATTCAAAGCAGCAGCAGGGTCCTTAACATTCTTCAAAAGCTAAGGAGGGATAAGAAAGACTGGAAGGTGCTTTGAAGAGTACTCTTGAATTCCACTTCCTGTCAGAGTACTCTGATCCTTATAGACCAAAAGGGCTTCACGGTGAAATTGCTGCTTGAAAGAACCCGCCATCTTGGCAGACAGCTGAGAGCCACAGTTTCCCCGAGAATGACGGTCCCCAGCCCTGCCCTGTGAAAATACAGCAGAAACACATTGAAGACCTCTACACGGAGACTACTCTCCTCAGGAACACAAGCACACACTTAGTTTACACTGCAGGAGGATTTTAAACGCTAAACTGTTGGTTATACATCGGATCTGCCTGGTGTAGAGCTATGGCGTCCACCTCACAAAATAGTGACTCGGGTTCTCGGCAATGTCTTTACTTGGCTGTAGTCAGGCTGCACTGTCGCTCGTAATTACTTCGGCTTCATCATAGGCCGAGAGCTCTTTCCATGAACCAAAAATAAACAACGGCCCCCTTCAGGAATGAAGGGGCGCTGGGTAAACTGAGGCCGCTCTTCGGTCAGCAGCAAGAGCACCAAGCGCCTCCAAATTACTCCGTTCACACTTTGTGTTTCAAGAAGACGGAGCTCTTTGTGTCTGTCCTATGGGCAAACGCAGAATATAATGGATAAATGTCAGAGGAAATGAAGAAAAGTGATGATACTTCCCAACAGAATCAATACAGCTTTTGCGAAATCAAGTCACCAGGGCTCCGCTAAGCCCCGAGCGCGCAGCTGCCGGAGACGCAGACTGGGGGCCGCGCTGCGCGGGGAGCTGGGGCGCACGAGGGCTGCCGTTCGTAAGGACGCAGCCTCCGCAAAGACTGACCGTCTTCCGGGAGCAGAGGCCCGCGTTCTCGAACGCCGGGGAGTCACCGCAGAGCTGTTGGTATCTCTGCAGCACATGCCCCTCGGGGGGCTCAGAGGCTCACTGGCCGGGCACGTGTTGCGCTCTCCTATCGGGAGACCAGCAGCCTTCTCCATACGCATATGGAGGAACATTGGGGATTTCTGAACTACTCGGACACCTGCCAGAAAATGGGGTATTAGGAGATGCTGCCTCACACTTAATAATTCACGCGCAGCCAGTTTTTTAAAACGCATTTTACATTAATCACTTAACAATGAGTATTGACTGTCTGAGGGGTAATTACCAGATCCTGTGGAACAGACCTCCTCGTTGGTCCCATATTTATCTTAGACCTTCCCAGCTCAAGGCCTCTGCTCACCATTTCTCCACAAATTCTTCAATAGCCTGGGGAGCCTGGGGAGCCTGGGTGGCTCAGTCGGTTAAGCGTCTGCTTTCGGCTCAGGTCATGATCTCGGGGTCCTGGGATCCAGTCCCACATGGGGCTCTTTGCTCAGCGGGGAGTCTGCACTCTTCTTCTGTGCTCGCTCTCTCTCAAATAAACAAAATCTTTAAAAAAAATCTTTTGTAGCCCTCCCAATGCACCTCAGAATCTACTTTCATGCAGCTTTCTCTCAAAACCTAACACCAAATGATTCCCCTCTTTTCTCAATTCTTTTAGCAGTCTTTGCACTACTCCAATGGATGTGTTCCTGCCTCCCCCAAAAGCTCCCCCGCCCTCGGTAACTCTCTCGGTAACTCTCTCGGTAAATCCTGGCAGTAGGTTGAACAACAGCCACTCAAAGATATCAAGTCCTAATCCCTGGAATTTGTAAATGTTATTTAGATACAGGGTCTTTGCATCTGTAATAAAGTAAAGAATTGTGAGATGAGGCTGCCCTGGGTTATCCAGGAGAGCTCTAAATGCCTTCACAAGTGTCTCCATAGAAGAGAAGCGAAGGGGGATAGCACATAGAGAAAAGAAGGCAACGTGAAGACGAAGGAGAAACTGGAGTGACTTGGCTACAAAGGAATGCCAATGGCTACTGGACCCTAGAAAAGGCAAGGAATCAATTCTTCCCCAGAGTCTTTGGAGGGATCACAGCCCTGCTGACTATAATTTTAGACTTCCGACCTTCAGAACTGTGAGAAAATACATTTCTGTTGCTTTAAGTCCCTAGTTTTGACTTGTTATAGCAGCTACAGGAAACTAATAACAGTCCACGAAATAATTTTGATAATTGACTTATTGCTCCTCAGAGAATATAATACAGCATATAGCTGACCTTTACCCTTCTTAATCAGACACTTGAACTTCTATAGTTCCATATTTACAGCTGGCTGGACAAGTTAAAATTTGATATCTCCCAATTTTAAGAAAAATGTCATCCTCCTCTCTTTGTAAGTTTATTTGCACTCTGTTATTCCCAGGTAAAATAGTGGTTTAGTCCATGAATTCTTGATATAAGACATGAGTTCCAATCTCAGCCCTGACACTTCCCAACTTTTTTAGATTATGCAATTCATTTAACCTCTTTAGGCTTCCATTTTCTAATTTATAAAAATTTGATACCTCATAGGATTTCTGAGTAGATGAAAACAATTCATGTAAAGCACAGTGACCAGCACGTTCTAAATGCTTAGTAAATGACAGGTATTTTTGTTTTGGGTTTCCCATAGTTTACTTTTCAACAGATATTTACCAAAATCCTTTCATGAGCTAGGCTGTCTACTAGAAGCTAAGATTATAAAGCTAATAAATAAATAAATAAAATAAATAATTTCCCTCAAAAATTAAAAGTAGAATTATCATATGATCCAGAAATTATACCTCTAGGAATATATCCAAAGGAAATGAAAACTCTAACTCAAAAAGCTATCTGTACCTCCATGTTCATTGCAGTATTACTTACAAGCCGAGTGCACATTGACTGATGAATGGATAAATTAGTAGTGATACACACATACACACACACACAATAGGATATTATTCAGCTATTAAAAAGTATGGAAAGTCTACGATTTGTGATAATATAGATGGATCTGGAGGACATTATACTAAGTGAAATAAGTCAGACAGTGAAAGACAAATATTGTATGATCTCACTTATATGTGGAATCTAAACAAACAAAAACAGAAAAAAAAGATCAGATTTGGGGTCACCAGGCGTGGTGTAGTGGGGGAGGAACTGGAGGAAGGTTATCTTCTAGTTATAAGGTAAATAAGTACTGGGGACGTAATGTACGTCATGGTGAGGATAGCTAACACTGCTCCAGAATATGCAGGACAGTGGTGACAAGTGTAGCTCCTAAGAGGTCCCATTACAAGAAAAGCTTTTCTTTTTTTTTTTTTAATCTGTATGAGGTGATGCTACTAAAATTATTGCTATAATCATTTCACCATGTATAGATATATACATACATGTTAAACCATTATGTTATACACCTGAAACTTATAATGTATATCAATTACATCTCAACAAAACTGAGGAAATAAAGAAATAGACTAAGTCCCTATGATCATGGAATTTACATACTATGATTAGAATTCCCAACCAGTGCATTGCTTTTTGCTCCTAAGGTGAGTACTTGATTTCTGTATTTCTCTTTTTTTAATGAGAAGACTTTTAAGGCTGTGGAGTATCCCTTACATTTAGGTCTTTCTACATTCCATACATATGAAAGTGTTTTCCTTTCCATTACTTTTTACATGGCTCATAATTTAATTTCTTCACTGATACAAGAGTTACCTATGTGTTTTCCAACTTTAAGTGTTAAACATGTTCAATTTCTAATTATTTCCATTGTATTGTCTTATGAGCAAAGAGTAANGGTGCCGGATCCCATAATGCCGGGATCATGCCCTGAGCTGAAGGCAGATGCTTAATGACTGCACCACCCAGGCACCCCCAAATTGCCCATTTTTTTAAAATTGCAACTTTTCTTTGCTGGCCAAGTACACTCCATACTCTTATTACTAATGTATCTTCTTCAAAAAATGCCTTTTGTATTATGCATTGTCCTTTTTTTTATCTTGTTTAGTGCTCTTAATTTTAAATATAACCTTGCTACCAGTGTGGACCTCTTTTCTTTCTTTAGCTTTGCATCTGCCCAGTACTGCATATCTTTGCCAAGCTCTCTTGTCAATATTTCTTCATCATTTTCATAGTTTATTTCTTGTAAGTAGCATACTGGTAGGTTTTGTTTTCTACCTCTAGCAGTCTGCCTTTTAGTGGAAATCGGTCCATTCATATTTGGAATATACTTTATTTCTTCCACCTGCTTTATGTTACTTTATTATGATTTTTTTAACATCACTGCTTGCCCTATATATCTATTTCTTAACATTTTCATTACTTTTTTAAAAGATTTTGAGAGTGTGTGTGTGTGCACGCACATGCAGGGAGAGTGTGTGTGTGTGCACGCACATGCAGGGGGAAGAAGCAGATTCCCCACTAAGCAGGGTACTCAACCCCAGGACCCCGGGATCATGGCCTGAGCGGAAGGCAGATGCTTAACCACTGAGCCACCCAGGCGCCCCTTCTCAATGCTTTTTGATCTTCTTTTATATTCTTCCCCTTTTCATTTTGAAATTCAGCTGCACTTTATCATGCTACTAATTGTTACCTTCTCTATTAGTTAGGGAAATGCTAGCTCTATAATAAATCCCACATTTCAGTAGTTCAGTGCACAAGAACTTANCGTAGTGGGGGAGGAACTGGAGGAAGGTTATCTTCTAGTTATAACGTAAATAAGTACTGGGGACGTAATGTACGTCATGGTGACGATAGCTAACACTGCTCCAGAATATGCAGGACAGTGGTGACAAGTGTAGCTCCTAAGAGGTCCCATTACAAGAAAAGCTTTTCTTTTTTTTTTTTTAATCTGTATGAGGTGATGCTACTAAAATTATTGCTATAATCATTTCACCATGTATCTCTACATTCATTAAGGTTCTGCTGTACACAATTTCTTTGAGAGTTGTGATGACAGAAACTCTGCACCTAACCCTAACCCTCAGCTGGATGTCAAGGGGCTGAAGGGGGGGACTATGGAGGACCAGGCTTGGCAATGGGACACGCTTCCGCGAAGGAAGCTGGAAAACGTACTCTAGCCACATACAAGCCATAACCCGACACAAGCGACTGTCCTATTATTAGCGAGATATCAATAGCATATGTCCACCAGGTTTCCCATATTTCTAACATGAAGCCGCCGATCACCCATATTTACATCACTGATATCCAAAAGTATTTGCAGAAAGAAAAATAAAATGGGGGTGCCTGGGTGTCTTAGTTAGGTTAAGTGTCTGACTCTCAGTCTCAGCCCGCGTCATGCTCTCAGGGCGCTAAGACTGGGCCCCGCATCTGGCTCGGCGCTCAGGGAGGTCTGCTTGGGATTCTTTTTCTCCCTCTTCCTCTGCCCCTCCCCCACTCCCGCGCACGCTTTCCAAAATAAATAAATGTTTTTTAAAAATGGAAATCTGTAAGTGATAGTTGTCATACCTGTTTTTATAATATGTGTAATTTTATTCTCTGAAAGTAACCTAAGAGTAATTCCAAATGTTTGCTAGGTTAGCTCTGCAAAACGCCCATGTTGCTCAGAAACCCCCTGCTTCCTGTGATTAGAGCTCAATCTTCCTCGGGGGGCGTGCGCTCCCGGAAGCGGAGGCAGGCTAAGAAGGTTGAGCTGGGCGCCGCAGGTGCGTTGAGCAGTCACACACCATCGGTTTATGTGATCTTAAAATGCCCCCCAATACTCTGTTTGATTCTTTCTGAAAGGTTTTTTTCATCAAAATAATAATAAATTTACTGAGTCTTCTGGTAGATATTTACAAATAATGTGCCTCCTTTTATCTGGGAAAAGGGAAATTATTCAGGGAGAGAAGTAAAAGTAAGCAGCACAACATTCCAGGATCACCAAATTTCTTCATGGTTCATTTTGCTCCGTAGTCCCAGAATGGAGAACAGTTCTGGGGTAGAAGCCTTGACTCATTCAATTTGGTGACCCCTTGCTGAACAGGATCATAATTCTGTAGCAGCTCAGCTATGGTTGAGGACTGGACCGAGGACTGGGTGACAAAGGTTAATTAAAGCACCCAGAGAAGGATGCAGACGACAATTAGAATGCAGCACGAAGCATCAGTACTACCTTGGGCTTTATGAGATACTTTTTACAACTAGGCTTTGCTAAATGGGGAGCTATTTTTATGTCACTATAAATTACATTTAATTGCAGGTTTTGTTGCATAATTTACTGCATCTTTGTCTTCTTAGAATTTTTAACTTAGCTCTACTTTTGAGAGCATGTCTTTCTTTGCACTTTATCCTTACACTAGCTGCCTATGTCCATTCCTTTCCCAGTGCAATCCCAGATTGTCCGAGTGGTGGAAGTTGTATGTTTATGTCCAGAGTTCTACGGTCGTCACTAAAAGTAAACTGCAACTTGCACCTGTCTTGCTTCCAGACCTAGGTTTGTTCATGGGATAGTCAGTATATCCTGCACTAGGGAAACCCACAGACTTTTAGAATAAGTTCTAATTTTTGAAAACCTGCTACTACATTTTAAAACTCTGTGGTCTTCAATATAGCTCCCTGTTGTGCAAAATAGATCAGTGTAAGGCAGGTTTATCCTGAACCCCATGAATAAAGTTAATTATTAAAAGTGCTAGAAGAAACTCATGATAGGAGCTTCATCTTAACAGTTTCATGGCATAAATCAAAGCTACAGTATCACTGTTGGCCCCAGAAGACATTAAATCATATCGGAATGCCATGCAAATAAAAATATCTGGTGTTTAACAGGTAATGTCATAAGTATGTTTTAAGATTTTAATAACCTGAACGAGATAAAAACAATGTGGCCCATAGGGAAACCAAAACACACCCAAACACATTTATGTTACTGCTCCAGATGATAAGTGAATCTAAATCAGGCCAAGGATCTCTTAACCATGTTCATGTTTATCATCGGGGTTAGTGGGGGATCAAAACACCAGTTTGATCTTTTTTGCATCTCCTGGCCTAGAGGGAAAATGCGGCCCATATTAGAAATTTCAGCAAAAGGATAAACTGAAATGTGTTCATTCCATTAAAGAACATTATGGCATGCTTTTTAAAAAAGCAGAACATATAAATCAATAAAGAAAGGACTGACGCTAGAATAGAGTCAAAGGCAAACTTTTTGTGTTGAAATATTTTGACTTATAAGAAGTTACAAAAATAGTACAAAGAATTCTCATATACCTCACCAAAGCCCCCACATATTAATATTTTAACACACTGAGGACTTCTCTCCCTCCCTATTTCCCTACCTCCTTCTGTCTCTCTGTATTATGTTTACATATGTTTACTTTTTTCTGAACCAGTGGAAAGGAAATTGATGCACTGTGCCTTCTCCTTGAATGACTCAGTGTGTATTTCTTTGAAAATAAGGACATTCACTTCTGTAATCACTGTTGCAATTATCGATTAGAAAACGAACTACAATTTAGAAACTGTACTTGAATTTGGCCATTGTATCCCACTTAGGTTCTTTATAGCAAAAGAAACTTTTTCCCCCCTGATTCAGGATGTAATTCAGGATCAAATGTTACATTTGGTTGTCTTGTTTCTCTAGGTGAAGTCTAGCAGGTTCCTCGGTCTTTGTAGGTCTTTCAGGACCTCATTTTTTGAGAGTACAGGTCAGTTATTTTATAAAATGTCTCTCAGTTGGAATTTCTGTGATGTTCCCATATGATTAGATGTAGTTTGTGCCCTTGGGGAAGGATTATCACCGAGTGTGTGTGTGCTTCTCAGTACATCCTATCAGGAGATATGTGAATATATTTATCTTATTACTAGTAATGTTAACTTCAGGTATTTGGTTAAGATAGAGTCATCTGGTTTTTATACTTTAAAATTATTCATTTTCCCTTCATAATTATAAGTTCCTTGCAGCAGATATTTTGAGGCTATGTAAGCACCCTGTTTCTCATCACACATTCACCTGCTAGTTTTATCACCCATTAATGATTCTGCCTGAAACAGCCATTACTGACAATTGCCCAGTGGTGATTTTTCTTATTCCTTCATTCTTGCTGGGTCAGAAAGTAAAAATGTGCTTTAAAAAATAGAGGCTAATATCAATAGCACACAAGAACCTGAATAAAAGGGCCCTCACTGGTCAATCTGGGACAATTTAATGATGGCAAATGATTATAACCCACAGGAAACAGGTAAGACTCCATGAGCACAGACTGATAGAGACAGATAGATAAGAAAAAACTCTTCCTTAGAGTAGAAAGCAATATACTTTTCTAAACACTTAATTAGCTGAAATGTAAAAATCTTGAATGAATACCATTTAAAAAAAACTTCACTGGTAACTAAAGAAATACAAATTGAAGTAATCACACGCTACCCTATCAATTTTTATCAAGCAGCTTTCAATAATTAGCAAGATTGGTAATCCCAAGAGCTGATAAGAGAGTGGGAAAAGGCAGGCCTCAGATGCAGTAATGATTTGCATGTCCATTGGGAAAGCTTTCTGGACAGCAATTTCGCAGTATGTGTCTATATTTAAATGAATGCAACTCTCTCACCCAGCAATTCCACTTAAGATAATAGAACAGTCAACTGAATAAGTAAAATGTGTGTATTTTTTATTCTATTGTGTTAATAGGAAAAACTTTAAGCAATCTGATAATCTGCCAAGAGAATTAGAGTGCTAGGTAGCTGAAAAGGGGATGGTTTAGTTCTACTGATTTGGAAAGATTTAACATTCGGCTATGTGAATAATTCAGGTTTTAAAATACATGTAAGCGTGATTATTCCATTGTATGTATGCATACACACGGACACCTGTATGCGTATGTTCATAAATACACACGTAGAATCCTAGTCATCTGTAAAACTGGGACCATATGACGAACGACCACCTCACAGCCCACAGAGCTTGTAAGAGGATAAATGATTACTTCAATCTGAGGGTAGTGTCTGACACGTGCACTCAGTAAAGTTAACTATTACTTTAACTATATTGACAATTATTGGTCTTTGAACAATTCATTATGATTTTGTTATTTTTCTAAGCTAGAGCATAGTTTTGGGCGTCCTATTGTAATTTGTCTCCTCCTGTTAGTCAAGAACCCCTATTAGGCATCTTATACCAAATATAAAATTGACCTTTAAAACCTCTGATGGACATTTCTGAAAGACAGAAATTGAATTCTCATCTTTGCTTTGAAAAACATCCTCAATATTGACCATCTACCCCTTCGAAGGAATAAACAAGACAGAAATGGGATGAAATAGCACAGAGTTACAGAAAAAAGTAATTAATTAAAAGTTCTTAATAAACGCCTTGGTTATCTGGTCTAAGAACCGTTAATATTCAATATTTACATATGTCAAAATTTCTAAAAAGAATTACTTATGGATACTTTTGTTAATAACACATGCCCTTAAAAGCTATATCAAAGTATACTAATCATCCTGTTATTATTCCTTTGTTTTACTTGTTTTAACACTGATTGCCATAAATCGACTGCAGTCATATCAGCAAAATTCCTGTAGACACAGCACAAATCAAAGAATGTATTTGATTCGTCCTAAAATTTAATTAGAAAAGCGTATCTTGTGACCTTTCTGCTGGTGAGTGTTGAATATTTTCTTAACAAATGTCCCCAGGCAAGAAATAATTATCATAAAATGTGAGAAAGATACATCGAGGTAAATAGTAATGAGGTTATTTATCAACTAATAGGGAATCTCGCTGCTTGATATCATGCAAATTTTTATCATTATGGAAATTTAATTTGCACCTTTGATTTCTTTGTGCCTTCCCTTAACCCAGTTCAGCTGTTAGGAGTTACCTTTTATCACAATAATTGTAGCTCTGATTTATTCCTCTTTTTTAGTCAGACAAAATAGTCCTGAAGATATCTGCCATTAAATGACACAGGAGTTGAAGCCTCCCTTAGTACTCAAAGGCAATTTA